>NW_007728658.1:57436-147783 GCF_000696425.1 Galeopterus variegatus | reverse complement strand
AACAACAACAACAAAAAACCGGGGGGGGGGGGAGAGGAAGATTTAACAACCTCAACTTTTTTTTTTTTTGAAACTCTTACAACGAGAAAATGGAGGGGACACATCTGGGTGGGAGGGGGAGAGGGAGGAGGGAGGGAGGTTTTGGTGATGGGACACAATAACTAACTACATTGTATATTGACAAAATAAAAAAAATATAGTAGGAATCCTCCAACTTGATTCTTTTAAAACATTCCTTTAGCTATTCTAGGTCCTTCACATTTCCATATAAATTTTAGCATCAATTTGTCAATTTCTACAAAAATGGGATATAAATGAACTCCTTGAGTTTTGCTTCAGATTGCATTAAATTTACAGATAAGCTTGGGGAGAATTGACCTAACAATGTCGAGCCTTTAGATTTATGAACATTGCACATCTCCCTATTAATTTAGGAGTTCTGTAATTTCTTCAGCAGTGGTTTAGTCTTTTATTAGGGTAATTTCTTTTTTTTTTTTTTTTGTCTTTTGTCTTTTTCCGTGTCCAGCAACGGATCGCAACCCTCAGTGTTGCCCCCGTACCGGACCGGGAACCGGCAACGGGATTGCAACCCTCGGTGTTGCTCCCACGCCTCGCTCAGCCAGTGAGCGGGAACTGGTCTGTATGCGGGATCCGAACCCTCGGGCGGGAGCGCCGCCGCGCTTCCCAAGCAGCACACTTATCCAGTGCGCCACCGGGCCGGCCCTTATTAGGGTAATTTCTAAATATTTTTTTTTTTTGGTGCTATTGTAAATAATAGTCTTAAGAACTTTATTTTCCAAATATTTGCTGCTAGTATATACAAACACAAATTATTTTTTATATTAACCTTGTATCCTGCAATCTTGCCACTTTCACTTATTAACTCGTAATTGAACTGTGGCATCCTTGGGATTTTTAATATTAACAGTCCTATTATCTGCAATAGGGGCAGGTTCCTCTTCATGCCTTTTCTTTCTTTTCTGTGAATACAAGTAGTAAAAGTGAACATTTTCACCTCAATTACAATTTTATGGCAAAATCATACAGTTTGTATTCGTTGATTTAGATGTTAGATATAGGAGTAATGGAAAGATTTTCATAGATGCCCTTTATTTTAGTAAGTCCCCACTACTCTCATGTTTCTGAGAGTTTTTTTTTATCATGAACAAGATGACGCATCTATTAATGAGATTATATAGCTCTCTTTTATTTTGTTAATATATAATTCCTTGACATTGATTAATTGTCAAATGTTAAACCCACCTTGCATTCTTGGGATAAACCATATTGTCATGTTGTTTTACATTTTTATATATTGATGGATCTTATTTGCACCTATGTTCATGATTGCCATTGGTTTGTTAAAAACAATGTCTTCACCTGATTTTGGTGATAGGGTTGTGCTGGCTTAATAAAATGCTTGGGTTTCTGTCTTACTCTATTTTCTAAATACATTTGTATAAGATGTCTTTCTTAAATGTTTGGTAGAATTCACAAGTGAAATCATGTGGGAATGGAATTTTGTTTGTGTGAAAACTTTGATAAAAATTATTTCTTTAACGGATATATTGAGATTTTCTATTCAGTCATTTTCTGAATTTTGAATATCTCAAATTTGTGCAATTGCCAACACTTTTTTTTGGTATAAAACTATTTGTAATATTGCTTTGTTTTATTTTTGATCTGTGGTGATAACCCTGATTTTATTTCTGATACTCATGCTTTGTGTTATGTCTCTTTATTTCTTGATTAGTCCATTTAGAGGTTTGTCATTTTGTTGATTTTATTAAAGTACCAACTTTTGATTGTATTAATTTCTTCATTTTTTATCTGTTGACCACTTTACTAATTTGTTGTTTTATTTTTTTCTTCCCACTTATTTTGGGTTTATTCTAATCTTTTTATATCGTGTATCCATTAACAAATCACTGTAGCTGTAGTTATTTTTAATAGCTTTGTCTTTTAACCTTTATACTAGAGCTTTACACACCACCATAACAGTATTAAAATATTCTAAATTTGATTATATACTTACTTTTACCAATGGATTTTATACTTTAAGTTTTTATATTACTAATTACATCATTTCATTTTTTAAATTAGTTTCTTTTTTCCCCTTGGGCCCCACTCCAGGGATTGATTGATTTTTTTTACTGGTTATGAATATTCATGAGGTACAAAGCTGACTGTCACCACTTGTGCCCAAGATATGATGGCCAGATCTATACTGGCAGCATGCCCATTACCACAAATTGCAATTATACCCCATGTCCCCCACCCAATAAATCCCCGACCTCCCTCCTCATCCCCCCTTCCCCCACTCCACTTTGTATCTCTAGGTATGTTCTCTCCCTCTGCAAGTCCAATGCACCACTGTGGTATTTCTTTCCTAAATTAATTTCTTAATGTAGAAATTTTTTATTGATTTTAGATATTTTTTCCTAATGTAAGTGAGCATTTAAACGTGTAAGTACCCCTCACTGTGCTGCTTTAGCTTATTCCACAAAATTTGACATGTTTTATTTTTCATTTACCATTCAACTTAAATGTTTTATAATTTTTCCTGTGATTTCTTGCCTGACTCATGAATTATGTAGAAATATGTTGTCTAATTTCCATATATTTGGGTTTTCCTTGATATTTTTTTCTTCCCCTCCCCCCGTTCATTTGTATATTTACTTATTTATTTTTATTAGCTCCCACAAATAAGTGAGATCATGAGGTATTTCTTTCTGTGCCTAGCTTATTTCACTTAATATATATTTTTCCAAGTCTATTCATGTTGCTGCGATTGATAGTATTTCATTTTTTTTTTAATAACAGAGTAGTCCATTGTAGATATAGCACTTTTTCCTTATCCACTCCTTCCTTGATATTATTTTGGATTGTTTAATTCTGTGTGGTCATATAATGTACTCTGTAATGTGTTGATTCTTTAAAGTTTACTTATATTTATTTTATGACCAGCATATTGTCCTTTTTGGTGAATGTACATTGTGAATATGAAAATAATGTGCATTCTGCACTTGTTAGGTATAGTATTGTATAAAGAATAATTATGGTACATGGTTGATAGTTTTGTTAAATCTTCTGTGTATTTACTAATTCCTTTGTTTGAGTTTTCTATGAATTGTTAAAGCAAAGATGTGAAAATTTCCTATTATGATTCTGGGAATGTTTATTTCTTCCTTTAATTCTGTCAATTTTTGCTTTTTTTGTTTTTAAGAATAATTGTGTTGTGTATATACAACAATGATAACTGTTAGGTCTTCCCCTAATGAATCATCCCTTCGATCATTTTATTTCCAGTAACACTCTTTGTTATAGTGTATTCTACTATTTTATTTGATAATAAAAACAGTCACTGCAGACTTCTTATGCTTAATGTTTTCATAGTATATGTTTTTCTGTTCATTTACTTTCAACCTATCTGTGTCTCTGTATTTATTTATTTATTGTAGATGGTTTGTCTCTGTATTAACAGTGTATCTATGCAGGCAGAATATACTAGGTTCTTGTTTTTATATTAAATAATCTCAGTTTTTTAATTGGAATATTTAGAAAATCATCATTTAATTATTTATGTATTTGGATTTAAGGTACCATTTTGTTATTTGTTTAATGTTTATCACCTCTGTTTATTTTTCTTGCTTTTATTCTTCCCTGCCAAATTTTGGATGATTTCAATTTTATTTAATCTGTTATTTGTTTTTGGTTATATTTCTTATATTTTAACTCTTTGCTCTACAAATTGCAATGTATATTTCTAACCTCTCATAGTTCTTTAGAATTTAATATTGTACTAATTCATGTAACATGTAGAAAATTTCTTACTTACATTACTGTTTACTATCCTCCTTGCTGTCTTTTATGTCATGGTTATCATATACATTACATATATGGCCATTGAGAACCTCAGAAATGTTATTATTTTTAAAGTCATACATATTTTAATGAATTTAAGGTAAAATCAGTCTTTTAAATTTACCCAGATATTTACGATTTCCAATAATTTTCATTTATTCTCGAAGTTCCATGTTTTTCCCAGGGATCATTTTTCCTCAGCCAGAAGAATTTCTTTTAGCATTTCATTGAGTTCAGGTTTGCTAAGAGCATGTGGTTTTAGTTTTCCTTTCGGTGATTTTTAATTTTTTTTTTTATTTCTGCATAATATTTTTACTTCATACGGAATTCTGGATGGATAGAAACATTTTTTTTTCCCTTCTTTCAGCCCATTGAAGACGTTTTACTCTCTTCTAGCTTCCACTGTTTGTGATGAGAAGTCCTAAGTGATTTGAATCATTGATCTCTGTATATAACATGTTGTATTCCCATGCCTTCTTTTGAGATTTTCTTTTTATGTTTCTATTTTTGCTGTTCAATTATGACATGTCTAGGTATGATAGTCTTTGAATTTATCATGTTTGAGGATTGCTGGTATAGGTTCTGTAAATTTGTCTTTCACTAAATTTGGGAAATATTCAGCCATTATTTCTATAAATAATTTTAAAGCCACATTTTCTCTTTTTATTAATACTGGGAATCAAATTAGATATATGATAGCGTTATTGTTCTACAGATCCCTGAAACTCGGTTTTCATTTAATCTATTTTTTCTCTTTTTCTTAGAGTGGATATTTTCTATTAATCGATCTCCACGTGTGTTGGGCCTTTCTCCTGTCATCTTTATACTGTTATTGAACCCATCCAGTGAAGTTTTGTTTCAGATATTGTATTCATTCTTCTGTTCTAAAATTTCCTTTTGGTTCCTTTTTATACTGTCTCTTCCACTGCTGTTGTTTAATATTTGTATTTATTTTTAACATTCTTTTCTTTACCTCATTAAGCACAGTTATAATAGATATATTAAAACCCTTGTCTGATAATTCTAACATCTTGGACATTTGAGGATTCACATCTGTTGCTTTTTTTCCTTGCAAAATGATTGCATTTTTCTGGTTATTTTTCTGATGTGTAAATTTCAGAAGGAGAGAACAGACCTATACTTACTTAGAGGTGGGAAAGTGGGAAGGGGAGGGGGGATAGGGAGTAATTGAGTAAGGGACACCAAAAGTAGTGATGACTTGTAGTGATGAATATGCTAATAATATTGATTTAATCGTCACATACTGTACAGAAATACTGATAGTCCACTCTATACTCCATAAATATGTATAAATAAAGATAATAATTTTTTTTTAAAAGATGAGTAAATTTGAGCTTTATATTGGACATTGTAAATTTTATGTTCTGTAGTATCTCTATGGAAAGATGATGCTTTTAGTTTAGGTGGCAGCTAATGTGATTAGATTGAAAATAAGCTCACCCTATCTTCTATGGGCCATGATTTGAATGCCAGTTCAATTCTGTAAGGTTTCCTTGAGCTGCTTTGAATCAATCTTGCACATGCATTGTTCGGGGATTAGTCTGAGATATGTGTTTGGTTAGACATAGGATTAATGGTTCTCCTCTCACTTTCCAGAGGTTGACATGGTTACCTAGGATCCTTATTTTAGATCCTCCAGCCAGAAAAATCACCAGGTTTTTAACAGAATTTTAACTGCTTGTGCTGTGCTACTATGGTACTGTGGTTATTATGGGGATAAAGACGGGGGAAAATTTTGAAAAGGAAAACTCCCAGTCCTGTCTGTTGCTTCTTCTAGTTTTGACTCTCCTCCATAAACTGCTTTTCTCCTCATCATAATCCTCTGGTAGTTTATTTTTATTGTCTTTTATTTTTTTCATTTTGTACAGAGTTTGTAGTTGTAATTAGTGGGAAGGTTAGTTTCTGGGAAGACTACATTTGTCATATCAAAAGCAGAGTCTGTGTTTTAATAAGATTTCTGGTGACTCCATATATACATCAGAGTTTGAGAAGGACTTTAATTATATCAAAAATTCTTAACTTTGGTTTTACATTAAAATCACCTGAGGAGATTTTTTAAAATTCTAATTCTTGACAAACATCCCAGATCAATGAAATAAAAATTTGAAGAGCAGTTCTAATCATTGGTATATTTTAAATATGCCCATGTGTTTCCAAGATATGATCAGGTTTGAGAGGCACTGCTTTACAGTTGTTTTTATATATCAGTTGTCTCAGGAGTTTTAGGATAGAGAGGTCCACTGTAAGTTAGGAGAAGTTATCTGAGAGTTAATCTGTCTAGATGTCTAGAAAAAGATTCTTAATTTCTAGATCAGTATTTATCAAATACTGTACAGTCCAATATCTACTTACATAAGAATCCCCATGCCCATGAAAATCCAAGTACTGGGGTCTTATCCAAAGCTAAAGTAATTAGAATCCTTGGGGGTGGAACCCAGGAAAAGACATTTGAATGAGTTCCAAAGTCAAAACATTTGCACACTAAAGTCTCAGTGGTCAAGATTATGTTTTATTGTGAAAATGACCTTGAATTATATTTGTTAAAGTTATTAATTATTATTTATTTTAAATTTTATTTTGTCGATATACAATGTGGTTGATTATTGTGGCCCATTATCGAAACCTCCCTCCCTCCTCCCTCTCCCCCCTCCCACCCAACAAGGTCCTTTCTGTTTGCTTGTCATAGTGAATTTATTTATTTATTTTTAGCTCCCACCAATAAGTGAGAACATGTGGTATTTTTCTTCTGTGCCTGACTTGTTCCACTTAATATAGTTCTCTCAAGGTCCATCCATGTTGTTGCACATGGCAGTATTTCATTCATTTTTATGGCTGAGTATTATTCCATTGTGTAGATATACCACATTTTCCATATCCCCTCATCCGATGATGGACATTTGGGCTGGTTCCAACGCTTGGCTATTGTAAAGTGTGCTGCAATGAACATTGGGGAACAGGTAAACCTTCAACTTGGTGATTTCCATTGCTCTGGGTATATTCCCAGCAGTGGGATAGCTGGGTCATATGGTAGATCTGTCTGAAATTGGTTGAGGACCCTCCATACCATTTTCCATAGAGGCTGCACCATTTTGCAGTCCCACCAAAAATGTATGAGGGTTCCTTTTTCTCCGCAACCTCATCAGCATTTATCGTTCAGAATCTTTTGGATTTTAGCCATCCTAACTGGGGTGAGATGGTATCTCAGTGAAGTTTTGATTTGCATTTCCTGGATGCTAAGTGATGTTGAGCATTTTTTCGTATGTCTGTTGGCCATTTGTATATCTTCCTTAGAGAAATGCCTACTTAGCTCTTTTACCCATTTTTTAATTGAGTTGCTTGTTTTTTTCTTGTAAAGTTGTTTGAGTTCCTTGTATATTCTGGATATTAATCCTTTGTCAGATGTATATTTTGCAAATATTTTCTCCCACTCTGTTGGTTGTCTTTTAACTCTGTTAATTGTTTCTTTTTCTGTGCAGAAGCTCTTTAGTTTGATATAATCCCATTTGTTTGTTTTTTTTTTCCTTTGGTTGCCCGTGCTTTTTGGGTCGTATTCATGAAGTCTGTGTCCAGTCCTATTTCCTGAAGTGTTTCTACTTTGTTTTCTTTAAGAAGTTTTATTGATTCAGGTGATATTTTTAAATCCTTAATCAATTTTGAGTTGATTATAGTATATGGTCAGATGTATGGGTCTAGTTACATTGTCCTGCATATGGATATCCAGTTATCCCAGCACCATTTGCTGAAGGGGCAGTCTCTTCCCCAGTGTATAGGCTTGGTGCCTTCATCAAAGATCAGATGGCAGTAAGTGTGTGGGTTGATTTCTGGATTGTCTATTCTATTCCATTGATCAGAGTGACTGTTTTATGCCAGTACCATACTGTATTGGTTATTATAGCTTTGTAATATAGTTTAAAGTCAGGTAGTGTTATGCCTCCAACTTTATTATTTTTGCACAGCATTGCTTTGGCTATGCGTTTTCTCTTATTATTCCATATAAATGTCTGGATAGTTCTTTCCAATTTTGAGAAAAATGTCATTGGATTTTTGATGGGGATTGCATTGAATTTGTATATCACTTTGGGTAGTATGGACATTTTCACTATGTTGATTCTTCCAATCCAAGAGCATGGGATATATTTCCATCTTCTTGTATCCTGTCTAATTTCTCTCAGCAGTGGTTTGTAGTTCTCATTATAAGATTTTTCACATCCTTGGTTAACTCAATTCCTAAGTATTTTATTTTTCGTGTGGCTATTGTAAATGGGCAGGCTTTCTTGATTTCTATTTCTGCATGTTCACTATTGTAGAAAAGAAATGCTACTGATTTTTGTGTGTTGATTTTGTATCCTGCTACTGTGCTGAAATCATTTATCAATTCCAAGAGTTTTTTGGTAGAGGTTTTAGGCTGTTCGATATATAGGATCATGTCATCTGTAAACAGGAACAGTTCGACTTCAACTTTTCCAATCTGGATGCCCTTTATTTCCTTCTCTTCTCTGATTGCTCTGGCTAGTACTTCCAACACTATGTGGAATAGGAGTGTTGAGAGTGGGCATCCTTGTCTAGTCCCCGTTCAGGATGATATTGGCAGTGGGTTTATCATATATGGTTTTAATTATGTTGAGATACTTTCCATCTATATCTAAATTATACAGTGTCTTTGTCATGAATGAGTGCTGAATTTTATCAAATTCTTTTTCAGCATCTATAGAGATGATCATATGGTCCTTGTGTTTGATTTTATTAATATGGTGTATTACATTTATTGATTTGTGTATGTTGTACCTACCTTGTATCCCTGGGATGAATCCCACTTGATCGTGGTGAATAATTTTGCGTATATGTTGCTGTATTCTGTTTGCTAGTATTTTAGTGAGGAAGTTTGCATGTATATTCATCAAGGATATCAGCCTGTAGTTTACTTTTTTGGTTATATCTTTACCTGGTTTTGTTATCAGGACGATGTTTGCTTCATAGAATGAGTTTGGGAGATTTGCGTCTGTTTCAATCTTTTGGAATAGTTTATAAAGAATCGGTCCATTTGGTCCTGGACTTTTCTTTGTTGGGAGCCTTCTGATAACTGTTTCAATCTCCTTTATTGTTATTGGTTTGGTCAGATTTTATGCGTCTTCATGGTTCAGTTTTGGGAGCTTGTGTGTGTCCAGAAATTTATCCATTTCCTCCATTTTTTAAAATTTGTTGGCGTATAGTTGTTTATAGTAGTCTCGAATGATTCCTTGTATTTCAGATGAATCAGTTGTAATATCGCCTTTTTAATTTCTATTTTTTGTTATTTGAATCTTCTCTCTTCTTTTTTTGTTTGCCATGCTAATGGTTTGCCAATTTTTTTTTTATCTTTTAAAAAAACCAACTTTTTGCTTCATTGATCTTTTGTATTGTTTTTTCAATTTCATTAAGTTCTGCTCTGATCTTAATGATTTCTTTCAGTCTGCTAACTTTAGGTTTGGATTGTTCTTGTTTTTCTACTTGCCATCTTTCCATTATTCTGAGGTGAGAATTCAATGCAAAAAATTTCCCCCTTAATACTGTTTTTGCAGTATCCCACAGGTTTTGGTATGATGTATCATTCTTTTCATTAGTTTCAATAAATTTTTTGATTTCCTGCTTGATTTCTTCTTGGTCCCATATGTCGTTAAGTAGTATGCTGTTTAATTTCCATGTGTTTGTATAGTTTCCAGAATTTTGTTTTTTATTGATTTCTAGTTTTAATCCATTGTGGTCTGAGAAAATACATGGGATAATTCCAACTTTTTTCAATTTGTTGAGACTAGATTTGTGACCTAATATGTGATCTATCCTGGAGATTGATCCATGTGCTGAAGAGAAGAAGGAATATTCTGAGGTTGTTGGATGGACTGTTCTGTAGATATCTGCCAAGTCCAATTGGTCTAGATTGTTGTTTAGATCTTGTGTTTCTCTGCTGATTCTTTGCCTACATGATCTGTCCAATATTGATAGTGGGGTGTTCAGGTCCCCTGCTATTACGGTATTAGTGTCTATTTCCTTCTTTAGGTCTAATAGAGTTTTTTTATAAATCTGGCTGCTCCGACAGTGGGTGCATACATATTTATGATTGTCATGTCTTCTTCATGGCTCATGCCTTTTATCATTATGTAGTGTCCCTCATTGTCTCTTTTTATAATTTTTAGTTTAAAGTCTATTTTGTCAGATATAACAATAGCTTCTCCAGGTCATTTTTCTTTTCTGTTTGCATGGTAGACCTTTTTCCATCCTTTCACTCAGTCTCTGTGAGTCTTTTTGTGTGAGGTGGGTCTCTTGTAGGCCGCATATAGTTGGGTCCTCGTTTTTAATCCAGTCAACCCATCTGTGTCTTTTGATTGGGGAACTTAAGCCTTTTACATTAAGAGTTGTTTTGAAAAGTGTTGATTTATTCTTAGCATTTTATTGATTTTTTGGTTGTCTTGGGTGTCTTTTTTTCCTTGCTTTATGATTTACTGTTTGATTTCTGTGTTTGTTGGTTCCTTAGGTTGTAGATAGCGTTTTTGTTTGTTTGTTTTCTCTTCATGAATGCCATTTTTATCACACTAGTGGGTTTTCATTTTTCTTGGGTTTTTATGGCAGTGGTAGTTATTTTTCAGGAACCAAACCCAGTACTCCCTTGAGAATTTCTTGTAAGGGTTTTCATGTGGTGGTGAACTCCCACAGTTTTTGTTTTTCTGAGGAATATACAATTTGCCCTTCATTTTGGAAGGATAGGCTTGCTGGGTAGAGTATTCTTGGCTGGCAATCTCTGTCTTTTAGTATTTTGAAAATATCATTCCATTTCTTTCGGGCTTTTCGGGTTTGTGATGAAAAGTCTGATGTTAGCCTGATTGGGGCTCCCTTATAGGTGATTTGACGCTTCTCTCTTGCAGCTTTTAAGATTCTCTCTTTGTCTTTGAGTTTTTCCAATTTGACTATAACATGTTTTGGAGAAGGCCTTTTTGGGTTGAATACGTTTGGAGATTGTTGAGCTGCCTGGATCTGACGATCTGTAATTTTTCCTATACCTAGGAAGTTTTCTGCCATTATTTTGTTGAATATGTTTTCAATGCAATCTCCTTTTTCCTCCCCTTCTGGAATACCCATGACTCAGATATTTGAGCGCTTTAGGTTGTCTGATATCTCTCTCAGATTTTCTTCAATGTCTTTGATTCTTTTTTCTTTTTTTCTTTTTTTGTCTGCTTGTGTCATTTTTAACAGCCCATCTTCAAGTTCAGAGGTTCTCTCTTCAACTTCCGCAACCCTGCTGGTTAACCTCTCCACTGAGTTTTTTATTTCTCTGAATAACTTCTTCTGTTCAGCAATTTCGGCTACACTTTTTTTCAAGACATTGATTTCCTTGTACATTTCCTCTTTCAGTTCCTGTATACTTTTCCTGGTTTCATCATGATATCTAGCTGAGTTTGCTTGTATCTCATTCAGTTTCCATAGAATTATCAGTCGAAATACCTTGTCAGTCATTTCAAGGGCTTCTTTTTATATAGGGTCTAGAGCTTGCGATTTATTAACTTTTGGTGGTGTACTTTCTTGATTTCTTGTATTTCTGGTATCTTTTTTTTGATGTTTATTCATTGTGGCAGGGAGTTTCACAGTCCACAGGTTTGATACTATTGACTAAGTAAGATGTTGCTGTGGTTGCCAATTTGGTATGGCTACCTCCGTGACTGCTCAGTTGGCTACTAGTGCCTTGTGTGTGTGGTTGCCTCAGGTCTTGGGCCTCTATGGGGAGCCACCTTTCTTGTCAGCTTGGACTCTGATGGGTTGCTGGATCACGGGGCGGAACCACGAGGAGTGTTGTCTCTGCTGAGCTTTCACCTTCTGTGCAGGGCTTCTCCCTGTTCTGTGCTCTCTGGCCCGGGCTGCTGGGATGCACCAAGGCACTGCAGAGCGTGTGGTCTCTGCAGCAATTCCCATTCCCCTACAGGATGTCTTCTACTCTGTGCATGCTAGGTCAGGCTTGGGATGGAGCCGGGTGGCAGCAGTGAAGCCTACCTGCCGCTGGATCACATGGCGGCAGCCCCCCCCCCACAGGGTGTGTGAACTCTACGGAGCTTCTATCTCCCTCTCTGGACGTCTCTGTGCTCCGCACACATTGGGCTGGGCTGCTGGATCATGCAGCCACAGTGGAGTTCCCACCTCCCCTGCCGGACGTCTCCCTTTTCCATGTGCACTAGGCAGGCCTGCTGGATCATGCAGTGGTGGCCCCACAGGGTGTGTGGTTTCTGCCGAGCCTCTGCGTCCCTTGCCAGACATCTCCCCACTCTGTGCGCACGGGGCTGGCCTGGGAATGGAGCCGGCAATTATTTTTAATTGTACAATTTTATGGGGTATAATTTGTTGTTTCCATACATGCATATATTATGTAGTGATCCAGTCAGAATAGTTAGCATATCTATTGCCTAAACATTTATCATTTCTTTGTGGTAATAACATTCAAGATCCTCTTCTGTGGCTATCTCGAAATATACAATATTATTAGCCATAGTCACCCGAGAGTGCCAGAACTTATTCTTCTTATCTTACTGTAACTTCATAACGTTGTACCAGTTTACCAACCTCTTCACACCCCCACACCCCTTCCCAGCCTCTGGTAACCACTATTCTACTATCTCTTTTTATTATTCTTTTTAATTTATTTTTACTTAACTGACCCTTAATAATTGTATATATTTATGGAGCACAATGTAGTATTTGGGTACATTTATACAGTGTGCAGTGCTCATATCAGGCTGTTTAGCATATGCATCACCTCAAGCGTTTGTCATCTCTTTGTATTGGAAACATTCAAATTCCTCTCAATGAGCTACTTAAGTTATACAGTAATTTATTATTGACTATAATCTCCTTATATTGCTCTAGCACACTAGATCTTATTCTTCCTGTCTCTCTACCATTTAGAATCCAGAGACCACCTTCTTCCCATCACCGCCCAACCCTCACCAGTCTCTGGTAACCACTATTCTACTCTCTATTTCCAAGCAATCAACTATTTTAGTTTCCACAAATGAGTAAGAAAATGTTATATTTCTCTTTCTGTGCCTGGTTGTTTTCACTTAACATAAATTTCTCCAAGCTCATCCGTGTTGTTGCTAATGGCAGAATTTCATTCTTTTTATGGCTCAGTAGTATTACAGTGTGTATGTTTACCACATTTTCCTTATCCAGTCATCCGTCAATGGAAATTTAGGTTGGTTCCATATCTGGGCTATAGTGAATAGAGCTATAATGGACATGGGAGTACAGATATTCCTTTGATATGATGATTTCCGTTTCTTTGGGTATATACTCAGCAGTGGAATTGGTGGATCGTATGGTAGTTCTATCTGTGGTTAGTTGGGAAATCTCCATATCATTTTTTATAATGGCTTTACTAGTTTACGCTCCTGCCAACAATGTGTAAGAGTTCCCCTTTCTCCACATCCTCACCAGCATTTGTCATTTTGTGTTCTTTTCAAAATAGCCATTCTAAATTGGGTGAGATGATATCTCATTGTAGTTCCAATTTGTATTTCTCTGATGATTAATGATGTTGAGCATTTTTTCAAATACTTGTTGGCCATTAGTATGTTTTCAGCTCCTTTGCCATTTTTTAATCACATAATCTGATTTTTACTGCTGAGTTGTTTGAATTCCTTGTATGTTCTTGATTTAATCCCTTGTTGTATATATAGTTTGCAAATATTTTCTCTCATTCTCCAAATTATCTTTTTGCTCTGTTGGTTCTTTCGTTTTTTTGTGCAGAAGGTTTTGATATAATTACATTTGTTTATTTTCACTTTCCTTGCCTGTGCTTTCAAGTCTCACTCATGAAATCTTTGAACAAATCCTATGTGCTGAAGCATTTCTCCTATGTTTTCTTCTGGAAGTTTTATAATTTTGGGTCTTACGTTTAAGTCTTTAATCCATTTTGAGATGACTTTGGTATATGGTAAGAAGTATGGGTCTAGTTTCATTTTCTGTATATGGATCTCTCATTTTCCTGGCACTCTTTATTGAAGAGACTGTCTTTGGGCCGGCCCCGTGGCACACTCGGGTGAGTGCGGTGCTGGGAGCGTAGCAACGCTTCTGCCGCAGGTTCGGATCCTATATAGGACTGGCTGGTGCACTCACTGGCTGAGCGCAGTGTGGGCGGCACCACACCAAGGGTTGTGATACCCTTACCGGTTCCCCCCCAAAAAAAAAAAATACGAAGAGACTGTCTTTTCCTCAATGTGTGTTCTTGACTCCTTTTTCTAAAATCTGTTGACTACAGGGGTGTGGATTTATTTCTGAATTCTCTATTCTGTTCCCTTGGACTGTGTGTGTGCATTTTTTTGCCAGTACCATGCTGTTTTGATTACTATAGCTTTGTCCTATATTTTGAAGTCAGGGAGTGTGACGCTTCCCACTTTGTTCTTTTTGCTCAGAATTGCTTTGGTTATTTGGGGTCTTTTGTATTTCCATATAAATTTTTGGATTTTTTTTTCCTATTTCTGGGAAGTATGTCATTCGAAGTTTGTTGGGGATTGCACTGAGTCTTTAGATTGCTTTGGATTGTTCAGTCATTTTGACAATATTAATTCTTCCAATCCATGAGCATGGGATGTCTTTCCATTTTTTTGTGTCATCTTTAATTTACTAAAGCAGTGTTTTGTAGTTTTCTTTGTAGAGATGTTTTACCTCCTTAGATAAATTTATTTCTAGGTATTTGTGTTGTTGCTGTTAGTGTTGTAATTGGGTCGGGATTGCTTTCTTGATTTATTTTTCTGCTAGTTCATTGTTGGTACACAGAAATGCTACTGATTTTTGTATGTTGATTTTGCATCCTGCCACTTCACTGAATTTTTTCATCACGTCTAATAGTTTTGTTAGAATATTTAGGTTCCTCTCTATATAAAATTATGTCATCAGCCAACAGGGACAATTGAACTTTCTCCTTCCCAATCTGGATACCCTTTCTTTCTTTCTCTTGCTTAATTGCTCCATCTAGGATTGCAGTACTAAGTTGAATGAAAGTGGTAAGAGTGGGCATCCTTGTTTTGTTCCAATTCTTAGAGGGATAGCATTCAGCCTATGTCTTTTAATTGGGAAACTTATTCCATTTACATCCAAGGTTATTATTTATGAGTGAGGTCTTATTCCTGTCATATTGTTGGTTGCGTTCCACTTGTTCTGCATGTCCTTTGTTCTTTTCTTTCTCTCTTACTGTTTATCTTTGCACTTTGGTAGTTTTCTGTTTTGGTAAGGTTTGATTCCTTTCTCTTTCTGATTTGTGTGTCTACTCTATCAGTACTTTTTGTATTTTCAGGTGTTTTCATGATGGTTATTATTGTTCTTTCTCTTCTATATATAGGAGTCCCCTAAGCATGTCTTGTAAGGGCTGTCTGGTGGTGATGAATTCTCTCTCTCTCTTTTTTTTTTCCTTTTTGTCTTTTTTCATGACTGGCAACGGGATCGCAACCCTCGGTGTTGTGCCTGCACCACGCTCAACCAGCGAGCAGACCGGTCTCTATATCGGATCCGAACCCTCGGCAGGAGCGCTGCCACGCTCCCAAGCACCGCACTCTACCGAGTGCGCCACCGGACCGGCCCCAAATTCTCTTAATTTTTCTTGTCTGAGAAAGACTATTTCTCCTTCTTTTCTGAAGGATAGCTTTGCTGGGTATAATATTCTTAGCTGTCAGGTTTTTTTCTTTCAGTACTTTGAATATGTCATCTAATTCTCTCCTGGCCTGTAAGGTTTTTGTTTAGAAGCCTACTGTTAGTCTAATGAGGATTCCATATTAGCCATTTGATACTTTTCTCTTGCTGTTTTCATGATTCTCTCTTTGTATTTAACTATTCACAGTTTGACTACAATGTGTCTTGAAGAGCACCTTTTTCATTTGGACCTGTTGGGAGATATTTGAGACTCCTGGATTTGAATGTTCATATCTTTCCCAAGACTAGTGATGTTTTCAGCTATCATTTCATTAAGTAGATTTTCAATAATTTTTTGTTTCATTCTCCTTTTTGCATGTTTATAATTTAAATACTTGTTAGATTGATAGTATCCTATAGCTCTCATAGGCCTTGTTCATTCTTTTTCCTTTTTTTATTCTTTCCTTTTTTTTTTTTTTTTGTCTTCACATCTTATTTCAAAACAACTGTCTTCAAGTTTCAGAAATTCTTTCTTTTGATTAGTCTAGTCTGTTGCTGAGCCTTTTGGATATATTTTTCATTTCATTCAATGAATTCTTCAATTCCAAGATTTCTGTTCCATTTTTAAAAATTATGTCCATCTCTCTGTTGAATTCCTCACTCACATCATGAAGTATTTTTTTATGATTTCACTGAATTGTTTGTCTGTATTCTCTTGTATCTCAGCACGTTTCCTTAATATTATTAATTTGAATTTCTTTTCTGACAAGTCTGATTCTCTGGGCTCAGTTACTGGAGTATTATTGTGTATCTTTGGTGGTATCGTGTTACTTTGCTTTTCCATGTTTCTTGTTTGCCTGTGCTGATATCTGTGCAACTGGTGGAAAAGTAACCTCTTTGAGTTTTTAGAGTTGCTTGTGTGGGGAAAGATTTTGACCTGAATATGCAACCTAGGGTGTCAGTTGGGTAGAGTGCAATGGCTTTGTTCTGGATGAGTGTAGTAGTGTAGACTCTATATAGTTTCTTCAGCTGTAATCCACTTTTGCGTTGTCTGTGAGTGACTCATTGGCCTATGTTTGGGAGGTTTGGGGTGACAGTGGCAGAGCTTTGCCAGTGATCTCTGTGTTGGTGCACAGGTCAGGGTATGCACATGGACTCTGTGGGTTATTCATCTCAGGAGATGGTTCACTGGCGATGTGGTTGCTGGATTTATTCTCAGGCTGTGGTTTGTCAGTTCCTTTAGTACTGGATCACCAGTGGCAGGTTTACCATGTTGCTTTTCTGACCAGGGATGGGCCTGCAGGGGGCAGATTAACCAGACTGTTTCTCCCTCAGATGTGTGTTTGCAATAGCTTGAAGTTTTAGGTATGGGTCTTCCAGTGGCATGACAGCTGGTGTGGTTCTCTGAGCCAGGGGCATGGGCACACTTTGACTTGGCTACCTGAGTGTGTATCTGCTGGTGAGCTCTTCCGTAGTGCCACTTCTTCTTACCAGTTGTGAAGTCATGCTTATCTTGGTGGTTCAGGAGTGGGTCTGCCCAGGATGGGGCTGCTGAATCACTTCTCAGGCACTGGGCAAGGTCACAAGGTGGGGCTGTAGAAAGGGAGCCCACCCAGCCGCTTCTCTGGTGGTGAATAAGGTCAGGAAGCTGGCCTGCAAAAAGGAAGCTCAGCTAGCTGCTTCTCAGATGGTGGGTAAGGCCTTGAGGTGGGCCTGAAGAAAGGGGGCCCATCTAGTCATTTCTCAGGAAGTAGGTGATACTGCTAAGCAGGCCTGCAGAGAGGGGGTACAGCCAGCCTCTTCTTGTTTGGTGGGTAAGGCCTCAAAGCAGGCTGCTGAGAAGAGCCCTGGCCAGCCCCTACCCAGCTGTTAGGTGAGGCAAATACGTGGAACTGTTGAGGGAAAAACTTGGAGGGAGTGGATGTACTTTATTTCCACTCCCTTTATTAAATATGTCCCAAGGGCATGTTTGTTAGGATAGAGACTCTGTGCTGTTTTTCTCGGTTGGGAGCTCAGGCACACAGAACACAGCCAACTTTTGGGCAGTGGGGAACAGAGGAAGTTCTGGTGAGGGGGGTCCACCCCAGGCAGGTCTGCCTGTCTGATCTCTGGCTGGGGATGTGGGCATGCATCAGTTCAGCAGGCTAGTGTTGGCTTTCCAGACTGCAAAGCTAGAGTCACATATGCTTTGAGCCCAAGCTTCAAGCTGCTGGGATCAGGGTGTTACAGCCTCTCCTGTGAGTGTGCTGGGTGTAGGTCATAACCTAAAGGCTGGGATATTTCTGAGGCTACTCCTGCAGGGGTTCTGGTTTCAAGATGGCTCCATACTATGTGGACTTGGGTCATGAGGGTGGGGAGTGAACAGTTTGGGCTAGTGTTCTAGAGTGATGCAGTGTGTGTATTCTAGGATGCTCTCCACACTTGGCTGCAGGCTTGTCCTGCAAAAAGATCTGTGGGCCTCTGTGGTGAGGGTGAGGATTAGTGTGGGCCCTCTGCCTACCTTTTGGCTACAAGGGAAAATTCCTCCTGTTTCAATCCCAGTTTCAGAGACAGGGCGGCCGAGGCCATCTGCCTCTCTCTCCTGTCTATGCTGCCATCCTGGGATTTTGTGTTCCACAGGGATTTCACCAGTCTCCTGCTGCACTCCTATGCTCTCCCACAGATGCTCCCATCCGTATTTAGCTGTCTGTTAGTTGTTCTGGTCCTTTCTGGGGAAGGAATGTGTGGAAAGGATAGCATCTTTAAGTCTGCTATCTTCTTAGGATCTTGCATAGTATTTTTACAATGCCTGACATCTACCCTAAATTTTTATAACACTGGGCAAAATTTTTAGTTCAACAATTACCTCATAGACTTGTATGGCAAGTTATAAATTGTGAGACTGCTCTGGCTGTTAGACTCACCTGCCAGTTATTTAACAGAGTGGTTTATTCAGTGATTTGCCTGTGTATTTTGATACTTCTATCTTTTAATCTGTTGGAGAATGCCAGCTAGTTTTGACCAGAAAATGTTCCATCAAATGGTTTGTTTGTACATAAATGTAATTATATTAATAAAATTTAGTTGTGTTTGTTAGCATTTCATGTTTTATATTTGAACATATTCTGCAGGATCACTGATATTTCAAGTATAAATTGAGAAACTTATTAATTTCAAATATGATACTTCAAATAGAGAAAATTTGTTTGCTTTCTCTTATTTGCAAATTCTGAGGCAAATAGTGACTTTCATCTTGGACTATTCATCATTCATTCCATGAAATTTTATTGTTTAAATATTAGGAGTCAAGGTAGATAGAAAGAAGAGAACAGATGTAGATTATGCCCTCAAGAAAATTATTGTGTATCTCTGCTGCCAGCTTTTAAGCTCTAGGAAGACAGGAACTATGTTGTGTTCTCCATCTCCAGTACGTGGCACATTGCCTGGTATATTGTGAGTGATCAAGAATAAATGCTGCATAATCGAATGAACAATAGTAGAAATATTATTTAAGTATAAAAAATGATTATTTCTTGAATAATGTTTGTTCTTTAAGAGAGGCATGTAAAATGACTAATGAAGATTCAGGGAGGATAAAAATTATTTTAGAGTAGAAGTGTCAAAAGATTTTGTGAAGAGATAACATATTATTACCTGGAACTTGAAGGAAAAGGGACAGCTCACCCCCTCATTCCGTGGGGTAACTTGTCTCATTATTGAGTTTTGGGGATCAGAACAGGGAATGTATAGATTTTTCTTCTCTATTTATTCTTATTGGGAGTCAGACTGATTATAGAGAGGGTAAAGTGTGCCATGTTTTTCCATAACATGATTTTTACGTGATACCTCTTGTAGGAAGAAGCCTATGATTATACAGTGCTGCCTAGGACTGGTTGGGTAGGTCTACAATAGAGTATTAGGAAGCCCCTTGTTGTCGAGCATCTATGTCACATTCTTAATATCAGTATGATCAGTAATAAGGAGATATTTTGTTGCCCATCTTTTGACTCCTTGTTCTCTTTTAATTATTGCCTTAGTAATTACATGTGGAAAGGAAAATTTCTAAGTAGTGGCACAATAAAACACCGACTATTACTATTTATTGGGTATCTACTATCTGCCAGATATTGTGCTCAGTGATTAATATATAGTCTTTCTCAGTCTTAATACCAACCCTAGAGATGGGTACCAATAATAACTTTTATGTTACATGTGAAGAAATCAAGTTTATAGGAGTTAGGGCATTTGCTCACTCTACGTAATTAATGAAGCTAGGACTCAAATGTAAATCTGTCTGGCTCTATTATATTATGCAGAGCAGGAACAGAGGTGAATAACACCGTCGATCACCAGCAAGAGTCAGGAAAATAGGCATGAAATAAAATATAGAGCAAGTATTTCAGTTCTGTTGGCGTCACTATCTTCTCAGTGTTGGAGACACAAGGATTACTCAAAGCCCAAATACTTGAAAGCAATGGGAGGCCCAGAGGGACTACACCAAGCTAACTCCCACAAGAAAGGACAGTCAGTGCAGCCCCAAGCTAAGGCTCATCTTGTTTTTTATTGTAGTATCAAAACCTTGGCCATGTAGCAAGCTGAGCAAAGGAACAAAAGAAGTACAGAAAGGAATGTGTGAACAGAACAGAAAATGATCTTAGTGTTCCCTACTAATGAATCAGAACATCGTCACTGTTTCAGCGTGTGCTGTTTTTAGCACATAGTGTTCTGATTCTGTGCACTTAAGGCTTTTGCCCTCTGTGCACCCCCTATACTAAACAGGCCCCTGCGTTCCCACATGTTGCACAGGATCTAAAAAGGTAGACTGTGGGCATACACTTGAGTTCTTAGTTTATGTACATATAGCTGAACATGAAAGACTAAATGTACAAAACCAAAAAAAGAATTGACTAGTACTGTACATATAATCGTTTAAGTTAAAGTTACTGCTATTTGATGGGGGCGGGGGGTAGATAGATTACTGATACCATAGCATAGGGAGTAATCATAATATAAGTTATTTCAGAATAGGGACTGATTCTTCGTCTTTCAGATTGGAAGATAGCTTCTCTGATAAAGAAAAGGAAGATCTATAAAACTCCCACTGCAGCAGTAGCAAAGGGAAGGTGATTTACTATTGGACAGTTACAGGTAGCTTCAACTAATATTTTACAATATTGGAAGAGAATTCATTTGTACATTGGGATGATAGTGAGGAATTTCCCAGAATATTAAAATAAAATTTCCCCTAGGAGTTAAACTAGTGAAATTGCATTAATTAAATTAAACCAGTACTAACATGGAAACATTTCCTATGCCCATTTTGGTTAAGGATTTTGCCCATACTTAGAATTGGAAAGCTGGATGTTGAAAAGCAGAAATTACACTTATCTTGACCCTGGTCAGCTTTATTCTCATAATCGGGTGCGGATTCAGTTGTTTTCAGTTAATCTTTGTTGTCTTTATCATCACCCTGCAGAAAACCAAACAACAATGACAACAACAAATTTGGAATACTCCTCTAGAAGTGAAACCTGAATTGGATGAGTCTAGTAGATATTTAGAATTATTGTCTTGCTACAAAGCCCAAACAGACTTGTGAACTGAACCACTCCAGAGTGGCAACATAATGGGACATCTTCATATCAACTTAGCACAAAATCTCTTGTATGGTTTTCTGCTGTACAAAACATAAGCACCGTCATCATCATAATGATAAATTAAGGAATAAAACTTCAGTCCTGTGAAAGCATTACCACACGAATTATCTCATTTTATGAAATGATGACTTATTCTCAAAGATTTTTGCCTGATAACATGAAAAATAATGCAATGTATACATAACAGTTTCGGCTTAAATACAGAAATTCTTGATTTTAGTAAGACTTCAGGTTATATTCATTCTAAAAGTAGGTCAAGAAGAACACTGTACACTTTTAGAGGAATGTGAACACATTTAATCCTCTTTTGTTTCTTATTATTTCACTCATTGAATATAATAAATTCAAAGCACATCCAATTATAGCACAATGCGATTAAATCCAGAAAGTTGTTATGGTGCAGGATTTTTAGTATCAGCCCTTTAACTTTCCATTTTGAGAAACCTAATCCATATTACCTCAAAGAAATGTGAGCAATAGTATTTGATGCAACATAGTATGAGGCCTCTGCATTTATATGAGCATATTATACTTATAATTTTCCTGTATTTAAATACAGTACTAAAAAAATACTGCTGATTGCATTTGTAAGAAAAAAATACAGATTTCCTAAAATAAAATAAAATAATAACTGGGAATGTTTGAATTGACACATGAAAATGTGGTTGAGAGGTTAAGACCCCACCATATTTCAAAACTTTCTATTGACTTTAATGACATTTTTCAGTAATTCATCAGTGAATTTTGCAAGAGCCATTTCAATGGAGTTATTGGGCAGAATGGGAAGCCATTGTAAACAGATCTTGAAAAGTTTTCAATAAAGAAGGAGAGAGATAAGATACTGGAGACATTAAGTCAATGAGGGAAGTTTTTTCTTGTTTTGCTTTTTATTCTGTTTTAAATATATCAGACCGGAATATGTTTCATTGTGTATAGGAAGATGAAGGTAGAGAAGGAGAGGCTGATGGCGGATTTTTTTTTCAGGCAGAATTGAGT
Source organism: Galeopterus variegatus (assembly GCF_000696425.1). NCBI lineage: Eukaryota > Metazoa > Chordata > Mammalia > Dermoptera > Cynocephalidae > Galeopterus > Galeopterus variegatus. The sequence continues at coordinate 125,623 of NW_007728658.1, read as the reverse complement.
GAAATCCAAAGAACAGGCATGGGAATGAATTTGGACATTTAAGAGACAGTTTGGATGCAAGGTCAGTTGTCAGCATGTGGAATGTCAAATGTCTAGACTGCTTCATATGATCACGTTTATTTTTTAAGGTGGAGTGGGAGATTTAAAACTATGTAAGGACTAACTGGTAAAAAACTACGCTGTCTACCCTAAGTGATTAATTGTGCAGAACATGCATGTTTTGAAACAATACACTGTGCCCCACAAATATGTACAAGTAAATGTTAAAATATTCTGAATTTTAAAAAGAAATGTAAATAAATATATATATATAAATTATGTTAATGTTCTAATAAAATTGAAAAATATAGATGAAGAACTTAGTCAAGGGAACATAGGAGGAGCATTACTAGATATCACTGAAGGTCAAGTTTTGATAGAGAAAGTGTATTTGTAAAGGCAACAATTTGTGAAGTTGTTTTTTTTTTTTTTCATCTTTGGCACAGAGAATATTGACAGTTGAATTGATAAGACTTCAACATTGCTGTAAGGGCAAAACCAAAGACAGTGGGACAACAGAGTTAAATGATAGTATCAAGAATGTTATGAGATACCACCCTACGTACTTTTTATTTACAATAAAAGTTGAATATAAAATTCTTTGATCACTTTTTCATTCTGATCACTTTTTCATTCCGTAGAACTTTGTTGCCTTACTGTCTTCTGTTATTGTGTAGTATAGTGTAAATTCCTGGAACCTGCACTTTTTTTCTTTTTGTAATTTCTTAGAGGTTGTTATAACATTTAAAATATGCATCTTTGCAGTCTACCTTCAATAATATTATACCACTTCATATGTGGTGCAATAACCTTATAATTCTATGGTCCCATTTTCTGATTCTGTTCTTTGTTTGACTCTTGTCAGACAGTTTATTTCAATATATCTTACTATGTATAAATTATTTTTGTGCTTTAAAATGTTAATTTAATTTTATTTTTTTGATCAGGTTTATGGGGGTAAAATTTGCATCTGATAAAATTCACCTTTTTAATGAGTTTTCACAAATGCTTATGGTCATTTAAGAATCACCAAATAACTACAAGTGGAATTTCTAGTGATTCTATGTTTAACTTTATAAAAATATTCCAAACTTTTCCAAGTGTGCTGTGCCAATTTTGCTTTGCTACTAACAATAAATAAAATCTAGTCTCTATGCATTTTCACCAAAACATTGTATTGTCAGTCTTTTCAATTTAGTAATTTCACTAGGTGTGTAGGGGTATATCTCATTGTGGTTTTAATTCAATTTTCTCTAAAAGCAAATTATTATGAATATTGTTTCATGTGCTTATTTGCTACCTCTAGACCTTCTTTGATAAAGTGTTCAAATCTATCATCCATTTCCATTGATTGCTTTTTAAAATAACAGCCTTATTGATATATAATTCAACATAACAAAAAAGTAACAAATTTAAAATGCAAAAATTCAATGGTTATTAATGTATTCAGAGTTGTACAGCCATCACACTAATTTCAGAACATTTTCATCAACTGAAAAATAAGCTAAAAAACGAGAAACTCCATCTATTAGCACCAAGTCTCCTTTCTGACCTTTTCCAAGCCTCCATCATTCACTAATCTACTTGATGTGTAAATGGATTTATCCATTCTAAATATTTCATATAAATAGAATTAAACAGCGTGTGGTTGGCCTTTTGTGACTGGTTTCTTTCACTTGGCATGTTTTCAAAGTTTATCCAAGTTGTGACATAAATCTTTATTTCATTCTTTCTTATGGCTGCATAATCTTTTATTGTACAAATACATCACATTTTGCTAATACATTAATTGGTTGATGGAAATGTGAGTTGTTTCCACTTTTTGGCTGATGTGGCCAGTGCTTCTATGAAAATTCAAATTCGAGTTTTTGTTTAGTTATATGTTTTCAATTTTCTTTATTATATACGTAGGAGTAGAGTTGCTGGGTCATATGATACTTATACATTGAACATTTTGAAGAACTGCCAAAATGTTTTCTATAATGGTCACAAAATTTCAAAATACAATCAGGAGTATTTGAGAGTTTCAATTTCCGCACATTCTTTCCAACAAGTTATTTCTTGAATTTTTTAAATGTTAACAATCTTAGTGTGTATGAAGTTCTACCTCATTGTGGTTTTGGTTTGTGTTTCCCTAATGGCTAATGATGAATACTTTTTATGTTCTCATAGGCCATTAGAATATCTCCTTTGGAGTAATAGCTAAAAAATCTTTTGTCCGTTTTGTTGGGTACAGTGGATTGAATGGCCCTCAAAGTTATCGAAGCTTAATGCACACTGTAATTGTTTAGGGTGGGAAATCCTATTACGGTAATTGAAAGATGGGGCCTGGAGACCATGCCCTACTGAATGGATGAGTAATGGTGGTCACAGGCATGGTTCTGAGAGCTTTAAAAGTAGAAAACATGAGAATATTTCTCTCTCTGCTCTGCTTGCTGCCATGTGAGACCCCTGTAACACTGTCACCACCAACAAGGTCTTCACCAGATGTGTTCCATGGACTTTGGACTTCCCAGCCTCCAAAAAAAACCTCTTAAAAATTATCCAGTTGCAAGTATTTTGTTATAAGCAACAGAAATGGACTAATACATTGAGTTATCATTCTTTTTATTATAGAGTTTTAAGAGTTCAGTATATGTTCTGGATGCCAGTCCTTTATGTCAGTCTATAAAATATATTATTTTCAAGTATTTCCTAGCATTATGTCATATTTTTATTTTCTTGATTGTGTCTTTTGAAGTACAAAAATTTTTAAATATGATAAAGTCCAATTTACTTAAGTTTCCTTTTTTCACTTGCACTTTTTTCCCATGGTAAAATAGGAAAAAATTAGTTATTTACTTTTATTTTTACTTGACAAATAATAACTGTATATATTTTTGGAATATAATGTGATATTATGATACATATATACAATGTGGGATGATTAAATCAAGCTAAAAATGTATCCATCACTTCACATACTTATTTCTTTGTGGTGAGAACATTTAAAATGTGCTCTTTTAGCAATTTTGAAATATGTAACACATTATCATTAACTATAGTCACCTCTTGTCTAACTGAAACTTTGTATCCCTTGGGGGACATCTCACCCTTTCCTGTCCCTCCCTCCCTCCCCAGCCTCTGGTAACCACCATTCTATTCTGCATTCTACTTTTGTGAGTTTGACTTTTTTTAGATTCCACATAAGTGAGGTCATTCAGTATTTTGGTACCATATTCAAGAACATATATCCAAATAGAAAGATATGAAGATTAACTCCTTTTTTTTTTTTGTAAGAGTTTTTGTAGTTTAGGTGTTAGATTAATTCTATATTCAATCTGGCATTAATTTCTATTTATGGTTTGTTATGGGAATCCAAATTCATTCCTTTTCATGTGGATATCCATTTCTCCCAGCACCATTTGTAGAAAAGACTATTCTTTCTCTATGTCATGATCCTGGTACCTTTATTGAAAATCAATTGAGCCTAAATGTACAGATTTCTTCCAGACTCTCAATTCTGTTCCATTGATCTACTTGCATATGTCCATCCTTATTCCAGTACCACACTGTCTTTATTACTATAACTTTGTATTAAGTTTGATATTGAGAAGTGCGAATCCAATAACATTGTTCTTTACCATAATTGTTTTAGCTTTTCTGGGATCATTTTATCTCCATATGAGTTTTAGGGCCAACTCCAGTTTTTGTTTTTCATTGTTTTTGTCAGTCTCTTGTTCCCCCCCCCAGCTGGTAGTGACACCTCAGGCTCTTGCAATATTAATCAATTATTACCAATTATTATTTTTTTTAACAAACACTGTAGTTACTAATGTTCACACTGAGTGAATTCTAAAACAGGTCAAATAAGAATATATCCTTGGAATGGAGTTATTCAGGGAGCAGAGACAATTCTCTGAGGATAAGGCTTCCTTACAACTCCAGATGCATTCAGCTCCCTTCAGTGGCTTATAGATGGCTGTAACAGAGATTGCTGGTTCTCACACAGATGTTTTTAAGGCTACCACAGAGTTGGGAAAGGAATATAGGAACAGGGGAAGTATAAACGCTAAAGCTATCTCTTCTTACCAAAATTATTGTGTGTTTTCTTGAAAAGAAAATGTTCCTAGGATTTTTGCAGGCCTTTGATTAATTCGCAGAGTTATTTAAAGTTGACTTTGTCCATTTTTTTTTTTTTGGCCAGTGTTTTGATTGTTGTTATGGAGAAATAGCATTAGAGAGTTTGAGAAATTTTTTCTTTAATAAATGCTCCCTGGATTATTGCTAGCCTTTCATTAGTTTCCAGAATTCTGAAAATGTTTATTCTGGCATTTTTTTTTCCAGTTTCCTCATTGATTTTATGGAGGAGAAAATTTACGTAGTTTCTTATTCTACTATTTTTGCTGATGTCCTAGCCTTTACTTCTATAAATATTTTTTCTGCCTCTAACCCTTCTCAGTCTACAATTATGCATATGTTGTCCTCTTACATATTTCCCTATACATCTCTGAGGCACTGTTCATATTTTTACAATATTCTCTCTGTTGTTTATATTCAATAGTTTTTACTGCCATGCATCAGGTTCAGTTACTTTTTTTGTGCAGTGTTGTATCTGTCGTTAAATTTACTCAGTGAATTTTTCATTTCAAAGATTGTATTTTGAGAAGTCTAGAAATTCAATTTTATTTATATTAATATGTTCTATTCCTTTACTTATGGTTATACTTTCCCCTAAATACTTCTACTTTATTGTATTGTTTTAATCTACTTTTCTGCTGTTTTCATAGTCTATTTCTATTGGCTTTTTTTTTTTTTTTTCCCGTCATGGGTATATTTTTCTGCTTCTAAACATGTCTAGGAACTTTTTCTTGTATAGTAGTCCTTGTCATTTTACATTGTTGAGTGTCTGGATTGTTATGTCTTCTTAAAAGTGTATTGATACCTATGTATTTATTTCAGGCAATCGTTTAGGTTACTTGAAGAACTGCTTGATGGTTCAGAGGCTGGCTGGTGTTTAGGCTTTCTTACATCATATTTAGAGTAAACATTACTCTATGGCTATTCTGTACCTACTCTTAAAGCATAATCCTTCTGGACTCTCTACTTTATGCTCTGGGTCTTTTCATTCTGGCTGGTCGGAACTCAAGAGTTTCCATGTCTTGTGCAAACTCTATGAGTTGTTAAACTTATCAATCTCCAGGATTTGTTGGTTATCTGTTTTGGAATTTTACACTATACACACACAACCTTAGTATTCAACCTAGAACTCAAGGGGATCTCTATGAAGAAATGTGCCGTACTTGTTTTGTGTTAACTCCTGTCTCTGCAGTTAGGTGCTCTGTTATTTCTAGATGTTGCCTATCCCCCAAACCCTGATATTTGCTTCCTTAACTCAGCAGGACCACTATACGAGCTTCTTTTCTTTGTCGCCGTTCTGTGCTTCAGAATTGCCTCCAGGCATAAAGCTGTGGTGGTCTTAGCACTCAAGTCATATATTTTCTCTGTTTTGGGGATCACAATTCTGGACTGTTTCTGTCCCACTGTCTGGAAACAATTGTTTCTTATATTTTATCCAGTGTTCTAGATTTTTTTGATTATTATTTTTTTATGCAACAAGAGAGGAAGTCTTGTACCAGTTAATCTGTCTTGGCAAGTAAAGAATAAAACCCTCTTTGTAAACTAGTTTTTTCACCCTGAATGCCTCCATGTATCTTTATTTATCCTTGAAATTCAGTAACTTTTTCCAGATAGGTTTTCATGCTGAATGTTCTGTACCATTTTTTCCTGAGATACAGTTTATCTATTTTACCCCCACATTCAGAACTTTCTTAGCCTTCCAGTGTCTTGCTTCATTCCTTGGGGGCATCAGTTCTGTGTGAGTTGGATACCTTTCGTCCGGCATCAGGTATTGCTGTTAATATTTTAATATCTCTTTTGTTGTTTGCTTTTATTTAGTGTAATTTATTTATGCTTTTCTATTGTCTTACTCTACTTTCAGTAATTTTTATGTATAATTTTGCTTTTTCTAATATAATCATATATCTCTACTGTGTACTTTTCTCTTTTTCACTTATTTTCTGAGTTGTGTTAGCTTTCATCTCTCTCCATTATCATATAACCTAAGTTTAGAACCTATGTATTATTGGAGCTCTTTTTCTCATCATCCAACTCGTGCCGTTTGTAATTTTTTTGAAGCCATGGAAAATAATTCTCTGAACCTGTCTTTTGATTCTTGAACAACTCTTCCTGTGATGTGTGTTATTCACTGACCTTTTGCTCCAGTTTAATTCCTTCTTTTAATTAAAAATAACATTTTTTCAACTTATTTTGGTAATTTAATGTTTACTTTTTTGAATTTATTACTCATCTTTTAATGAGGCCAGGCATATTTTGGAGTTTTGGGCAAAGGTAATGATGTGAGGATGCCAATATCTTTTATTTGGTTTTATTTCCTGCAGCAATAGCTCAACACAAATGTCTGTCTTCAGTTATTGGCATTGAACTGGTTGGTCATTCACAGTAAATCCCTTAAGTTCTAGGCTTTCCGTTTTGTTCTGTAGTAATTATTATTTCCCTTCTATCATTTATTCCATTTCACCTCTGACAGTTTCAGTTGGATATGGGTTATATCATAGGTAACCATGTTATGTCAGTATGGTTTCATAGAGTCCATCTCCCATTTTGTTCTACAGTGCCAATCTGGGTTTCTGCAGAGGTATTTTCTGCTTCTCTAGTTGTTGGCCCATTCTTCTAAATAAAATTTCTCAAAGGTTCTTGAAGAGAACACTAAGCATAGCAACAATTATTTTGGAGAAGGTCTGAATACTTCTCTAGGTATAAAGACGTATGTTCTTTGTTTCTGAATCTTCTACCTTGTTTTGTTTCATATTTCAGTGTTTTGTAAACATGTCCCAAAGTTTTTGGATCATGATTGTGGTCATTTTCTTGTGACTCTGAAGATAGATTTACATGCACACTTACCCAACACATACACTTTCCTTTGTTATTCTATGCTATCGGTGAGTTTTGAGAAAGGGCAGCACTAAAGTAACACTGCTTCTTAATTTTTAACCAGAGATTTTTTATCAGTTTTCATAGAATTTCTGGTAGAATAATTAATTTATTACTTAGGGAGAATAAATTATTGCCTATTTTGTAGAAGAAATACAACATACTTTTGTACAATTCTACCATTAAAACAACAACCAAAAATCATTTATGTACAGGTTTTTTTCAAAAGCTTGGTTTTGCCACCAATAACTAAAAAAAAATTTATGAAAAAATACTCCTAGGGGGCCTTGTTTAGTTGAAGAAAATTAATTTGATGTTTCATAATCTCTTCCTACTCATGTGGTAGGCTTCACTGGGGAAAGAGTAAAAAACATATATTCTCAAGACCCAATACAAATCTATTGAGTCAGGATTTGCATTTTAACAAGATCCTTAAGTGATTCTTATGCACCTTAAAGTGTGAGAAGCACTGATGTTTCCAAAAGTGCTTCCAGATCTTTTTTTTTTTTTGTTGTTGTTGTTGTTGAAAAACTTCAATTCATATGCTTATTTATTTATTTATTTGTATTTTATTTTATTTCATCAATATACAATGTAGTTGATTTTTGTGTCCCTTTACCTATTCCTCCCTCCCCCCTTCCTTCCCCCCCATCAACATCATATCTGTTCGCTTGTCTTAAAAAGTTCAAGGAGTTGTGATTGTTGGTCTTCTTCCCCACCCCCCTGATTGTTTGTGTATTTCTTTATTTATTTTTAGCCACAAATATGTGAGAACAATTTTTAGCCACAAATATGTGAGAACATGTGGTATTTCTCTTTCTGTGCCTGACTTATTTCATTTAATATAATTTTTTCTAAGTTCATCCTTGTTGCTGCAAATGGTAGTATTTCATTCTTTTTTATAGCAGAGTCATATTCCATTGTGTAGATATTACCACATTTTATGTATCCACTCATCTGATGATGGACATTTGGGCTGGTTCCAACTCTAGACTATTGTAAATTGTGCTTCAGTAAACACTAGAGTACAGGTATCCGTTTGACATGATGATTTCCATTCCTCTGGGTATATTCCCAGCAGTGGAATTGCTGGGTCATGTGGTAGATCTATCTGTAATTGTTTGAGGTACCTCCAAACCATTTTCCATAAAGGTTGCACCATTTTGCGGCAACACATACACAAATTTATACACCAAGATCAAGTGAAATTCATCCCAGGGATGCAATGTTGGTTCAACATATGCAAATCAATAAATGTGATATACCACATGAATAAAATCAAAGACAAAGACCATGTGATCACCTCTATAGACGCTGAAAAAACATTGGCAAAATTCAACATTCATGCTGCCAGATCTTAAAGAATGCTTTGCACACTGTCTCAAGCCCAGTAGGGATCTGTATCTCCACATTTCTTTTTGCTATAGCTGTAATGTAAGTAACTATGGCCAAGAACTAGTAGTGAGCTAGTGACTGCCTCAAAAAAAGAAAAAAAAAATCCTGGGCTAGCCCGTGGCTCACTTTGGAGAGTGTGGTGTTGATAACACGAAGGCCATGGGTTTGGATCCCTATATAAGAATGGCCGGTTAGTTCTCATGGGAGAACGTGGTGCTAAAACACCAAGTCAAGGGTTACAGTCCCCTTACTGGTCATCTTTAAACACACACACACCCACACACACACCCACACACCCACACACACACACCCACGCACACACACACACACACACCAAAACCTGATTACTATAATTTGCCAATTTTCTTGGTGTAAATACTCCCACCATTACTAATATCAAGCTAAAAACATGTGACTGAACATGGAATTAGAAAGCAATGTGCATAATCTGTTGTTGCATGCTTATGCAAGCTGGCTCCAGCACCCTGTTGCTCAGAAGTTATTTACTGATGTTGCCATTGTATAAACACAAGCTCTCTTACCAGGTTCCATGGTATCTGGGTGCTTTTGGAATGTGATTCTTTCATTTATGAGTACCTTGATACAATGAAATAAAATGCAAGATTGAAATAAAATTGAAACTTATAAAAACTCTTAATTTCTCTTCTTATCCCTTTAACATATGCTAGTTATCATGTCTTAAAATTTTTGTAAACCAGAATCTTCATATGTCTAAATTTTGGCATTAAATTGTACATATTTGTGGGATACAGTTATATTTCAATACATGTATACACTGTGTGATGATCAAATCAGGCTAATTAGCATATCCATCACCACTAACATTTATCATGTCTTTGTGATGAGAATATTTTAACTCTTCTAACAATTTGACAATATACAATAAATTGTTGTTAATTATAGACACCTATCATTACTATAGAATACTAGAACTTAATTCATCCTATCTAGCTGTAATTCTGTATCTGTTAACCAACCTCTCCCTGTCTCCCCTACTTCCTACCCTTCTCAGCCTCTAGTAACCACAATTTTAGTCTATAGTTCTATAAGCTCACTTTTTTAGCTTCTACGTATGAGTGAGAACGTGTGCGGTATTTCTCTTCCTGTTCCTGACTTATTTCACTTCACATAATGTATTCTAGGCTCACCATGTTGCTGCAAATGACAGGATTTCATTTTTATCATGGCTGAATAGTATTCCATTACACACACACACACAGACACACACACACACGCATTTCACATTTTTTTAATCCATTCATCTCTCGACAGACACCTCGATTGATTTCATATTTTGCCTATTGTAAATAGTACCGCAATAAACATACGTGTGCTTGCAGGTATCTTTTTGGTATACTGATTTCCTTTCCTATGGATAAATACCCAGTAGTATTTGTTGCTGGGATTACTGGTAATAATATTTTTATTTTTGAGTAACCTCTGTACTTTTTTCTAATAGCCTAAAGATTCTAAGAGAAAGTATTTCAAAAACACAGCTAATTATGATAAAATTTTGTATATTTGAACAGACTTTTTTTTAACTAAAGAGAAGTTATACTAATTCACAATGAGAATTTTAATTGTAAAGGGAGTTTTTTGACTAGTATCAGCCAATATGTTCTTTTTTTCATGAGAAGCCAAATTGTAACCAGAATTTTGGGGTTGGTAAGGTAATCCTAGCAAAAAGAGTACTAATGATTAGTCATAGCGTTTAACTTGAAGTTATTTTATAGTTCTTTCCTGAGACCTTAAACTTAGACTTGCATGGACACCATTACAATTCTCTATACATGGTCCATCTTTCCTATTATGTGTGGAATTTATTAGTTTGATTCCTTTGTCTCATATTTAAACATTATTTTCTCAAAGAAGACTTCATGATTCCCATAACCCAGGTTTGGCATCCCCTATTATTTTATGACCCCATAGTTTTCTCTATCTCTCCTTTGCAGTACCAGGCTGACTTATTCATCATTATTGGTAATTATCTCCTTAATCTCTCTACTCCCTGCAGGACTATGTTTTCCACAAGGATATGGAGAGTGTCTTTGTTTACTATTGTATTGCCCTGGATTTCATTTTTACTAGTCATTATTCTCTTCATTCAGAAAGACATCTCGTTTTTTCTTTCAGGGTGCTTTATAACACCTTCTGCTTTTACCTTGTAATTCATGTTTCATCTCGACAGTATCCTCAGAGTTCCTTTCTGACCATTCCATGTAGATCTTTATCCAATTCACTATTGATGCACCCTCTGTTTCCTTCAATTAACTTATTGTGAATTTTATTTCCATATTAATCTGTGTAATTTTTTTTTCTGTCTCAAGGGATGAAAGATCAGTGACAGGAGAGACCATGTATGTTTTATTAGCCATTGAATTTATAGCACTTAGCTTAGGAATAAGTACATTTTACACAATAAACATGTATTGTCTGCCTAATTGTCTACTTAGGATTCTTTTCAGGAAAAGTTATGGGCATAAATCATAAATAAAGGCGATTAACATCATATAGAAAATCTACTTGTACAATGCATATTTTCGTTTTCTGACATGAATAGTATTCTTTAGACATAGGCTAATAATAATTCATATTTTAGTTTGAAGTGAACTACAGCACATGGTTAAAAAAGGGTTCTCTAATGAGAAAATGTACTATGTACATTTTCTTAAAATGGTGCCTTTGGAATGTTGAAATATAGATATCCACATTCTTGTGTATTTTGTAAAGGCTGAGAATACCCCGAAGTTATTGGAGCAATAAATGGATACTGCTCTATTAGTCAATGAATATTCTGGAGAGATGCCTATACATTAATTAATATTTTTGAATTCTTATTTTTTTGCATGTTCAAAGCCAATATATTTTGCTTGAAAATTGATTTTTGATTATGTATCTCTTGCAAAATATTTGCTTCTTACCTTGAGGTTTTCTTACTTAAGGCATCAATCCATATCTCTAAGAATCAAAGCATATTTAAGGGTTTTTACTGTAAATGGCAGTAAAATACGCCCACTAAGTGTAATCTTCTGTCTCCATGCAGTAGATACTGTTTCAGGAAATCAGTGACACAGCTGCAGTGGACTGAGCTCAGAGCTCATTTTTCTGAGTCTTTTGTCTTATGAATTTGGTAAGATAAAATGTTTGATCTGAATAAATTAAAAATGAAAAATAAATAAATGCTTTTAGAGATCCATTTCTCTTTAACAATCCCCTGGAGTCTCTAAGAAAGATAAACCATCTTGGAATTCTTAAAAGTTTAAAATGATGTGAATGGGAACTGAGTAATTCTCTTGTGCTGGTAATGGAAGAGAGTAGGGTACATTTAGATTTTAAAATATACCCAGCATAGTATTTAGAGTTTAAAGAGCTCACAGAGCTCAGCTTGTCAGTCCCTTCAACATACATAAAGGGGCAGGCGCTTGCTTTAAGCCACACAGTGAGGGAACAGCAGAGCTAGTCCTTGAATGCAGTAAACCTGGTCCCCACTACAGGCTCTCCCATTATGCACTCACATATGGGGAAAATCTTCATTTGGGTTTTTCCAGTTAGTAATGGTATTATGTGATAGGGGTCTGGGTAAAGCACTTAAGATTTAAATAGGATCCTTCTAGCAGATAGAATCAATAGCTTGGTCCCAAGGTAATTTAATTTTATTTAATTTTTTAATTTATTTGTATTGATTATGCATATTCATGGAGTACAAAGCTGACCATCATCATGTGTGTCTAAGATGTGATGATCAAATCAATACTATCAGCATGATAATTGCTACAAATTACAATTATTTCCCATGTACTCCACCAACCTCTCCCTGAGCTCCTGTCTCTGTCCCCACCCCTGCAACCTTAGGTATCTTCTCTCTCTCTGCAAGTCCAAAGCACGACTGTGGTCTTTCTTGTCTCGGTTTTTTCTCTCTTAGCTCCCACTTATGAGTGAGGACATGTGGTATTTTTCCCTCTGCAAAGGTGCTGGTCAGTTAGCTCACTTGGTAGAGCATGGTGCTGATAACACCAAGGTCAAGGTTTCGGATCTCCTGACACTCCAGATGCCAATCAACCACCAATGATATTTTAATCTTGAATTTTTAAAATTTTTAACCTTCGCTGTTCTTTGATGACTAAAAATAAATAACATGCATACTTTATCATATATTGAATAAGTTTTATTATGAGTTTTCAAAAACTTAAAAATTCACCTGATATATAATGCATTACTCATGTTTCTACAGTCTTTTAAGTTTACAAAGTGCTTTTATGTTTATCATCTCTATGAATTCTCTTGACAGGCCTACCTAAAAGGTAAATGATGTTTATCTTCTTTTAGAAATGATGAACTTGAAATGCCATAAATATGTGATTTGTGTAAGTTACTCAAATTGGTGATGACAGAGGCAGGATTCAAACTTATGTCCTTAAACTTTAGTGTGCATCAGAATCCCCTTGTAAAGACACAGTCTTCTGGGTCAGAGTTTTTGGTCCAGTAGGTCTAAGTGGACACCCAATAATTTGCATTTCTAATAAGTTTGCATGTAATACTGACACTGCTAATCTAAAGACCCAATCACTGGTGTAGTCAAACCTAGTCCTGGCCTATCTGTATTCTTATGTGGCAACTCTTACAGAATTGGAAGTACTTCAAAAATAGGTAGTTTGCCTAATCCTTTTCCTCAAAGTTATAAGTAAACCTTCTTTATATTTAGTAAGTTGTAAAAGTAATATCTTGTATTTTTTGGTTTGCCCATATAAATGACATTATAAAATAAGTATATATGCACATATTTGTATATGTATGAAGTGCATTGAAAAAGGTATGAATTTTTACCAAATTTTTGTGTTTACGTTTATCTTGTAACTTTATATTAGTATTAGGGTTATTACTCAGTATTTGACCATATATTTACCTTTGCCTGTATGATTTATATTTAGATAGGCTTTAATGGTGTTGTTTAGTGTGTTTTTGAACCTGGAACCTTTAACTATGTCCTAAATTAAAGTCTTGTGCTTGAGAGGTTTTTAATATTATTAGACATTGAATTTAAAATAGAAGTTGATTAATTAAAGTCTTCTTTTTCTTATGGACAGCAAGATGAATTTTAAAAGATAACATCTAAGCAGTTTTAACCATTAGATATATTTTATTAGTATTTTTACTTTTCTTGCTTTTTATTTTAAAGACGTTTGCATTAACAACAGTTTTAAGTTGCCAGGTGAAATATTGGACATCCAGTTAAATTTGAATTTCAGAGAAACAACAGATGTTTTTTTGTTTGTTTGTTTGTTTGTTTTTTTGGTTGTTGTTGTCTTTTGTTTTTTTAGCATATCTCAAATATTGCATGGGATATACTTTCACTAAAGATAATTATTTGTTGTTCATCTAAAATTTAATTGGGAGTCCTTTTTGTTCCTTCTAAATCTGACAATCCTGGAATAATCACAAAACTAGAGTATCACCTACATTTTTTGTTTGTTTGTTTTAACTGCCGGGTAAAAATATAGGGGCATGTACAAGCACTCCCATTTAATCTTAGCAGTTATATGAAAAGTAAAATACAGAGATTAAGAATAAATGCATTATGTTAACATCATATACTCATAACTAATTTTGTTGGTATCTACCATATATGTATCAAATATATGACACATAAAAATAAATATATTTAATATATAATACTTTGTCAATCATGATGTCAGGATAGAACTAAACTCATTATGTATTAAACTCACTTGGACCTCAGTGCGTTAAGATCCTCAAATATGGTTGTGCATTAAATAAATACCTTCCTAGCACTCTGGCTGAGTCAGAATTCACTGTGTTTAATCAAATGTGAGTTTAAATAGATTAAATAATTGTCCTCTGTCCTCTTCTGATGGCTTAAATGCCAAGAAAGGGGCATGAAGTGGTGCTAAAGTGGTGATTCTCAATATTGGCTTCACATTGGAATCACCTGGAGAGCTTTAAATTATATGTCTGGGTTCCACCTTCAGAAATTCTCATTTAATTGGTTTGAGGTCTGTGCTGGGCTTTGGGGATAGTTTAAAAACTCCCTCATCTATTTCTAATTTGTAGCCAAGCTTTCCTAAGTTAGAGGTTCTCAAACTTGTTTGCACATTTTTGACCCAGGGAGGCTTTAAGTAAATATCTGGGTGACTAGACCATACCCCAGACCAATTAAATTTTAAGGGGGGAGGAGGTTGATTCTGAGACTTCAATATTATTAAAGCTCTCCAGATTATTCCAGTATGCAAGTTGGAGAACCACTACTCTATAGAATTCGTATGCACTTTTGTAAAGCTACAAGACTACGCCAGTTGTCAGGTAAGGCAAATCATAACTAAAGCCAAAATGTTTCATTATTTTAGTTATACTAAGTTTCCACTTATATTGTCAGAGCTAGGGCTCAGACCCTTCAAACCCATTGTACAGACTGGGTCACAAGACCCCTCATACGCCAGGCTGGGTCCCCAGAGCCCTCACGCAGGTCCATGCTAGGTAATTGGGAAAGATTCTGGGAGCTGTTGGCAGATGACACGAGCTCAGTCCTCACCTTCCTCAGCTGAAGCAGCTTACAGGTCCGGAGGTGGCGGTGGCCTTGCATAGGGGTCCTGGGGGCACTAGCAGCAGCTGCAGCCTCCAGCAGCAGTAGTGAACTTCCCATGCCCCCCCCCCGGGAGCCCGTCTGGGGGTGGGAGGCTTGGTGGATCAGAGCCACTTGTCCTTTATACTTAAGTCCATAACCCAGGACACCTGAGTGCACATGCACACTTACACTAGACAATAACCAAGGAACACCTGAGCGCACGTGCATGTTTCCATCAAATGCTCGGCAAGATTCCGAACATCTGAGGGACCCTGACAATTTTCCTATATTTTCCCAACAACTTTACATATCTCTCCACTCAGACATAAACTAGACTATTTACCTTCTTAGAAATTAATAGAAATTAAGCAAGAAGTAGAGCTGTAGGAGTTTAGTGGCAATATTGTCCTTTTAAGGAGTGAAGAGGTATCTGCATTAGATCATCATATGAAAAAAGAAAAGAAAGATAATGACAGTGACAAAACATCAAGCTTGTGCTTGATAATTGTGTGTGGAACACACTGCTATAGCCTGAAATCCACATGGCTTTCGGGTTCCATTTTGGTATTTTTTTTAAATGCATCAGGATAACTCAAAATTCTTTTTTTTTTTTTTTTTTGTCCTTTTTTTTTTGAGACCGCCGCACCGCGCTCAGCCAGTGAGTGCACAGTGCACAGCCATCCCTATGTAGGATCCGAACCTGTGGCAGGAGCGCTGCTGCGCTTCCAGCGCCGCACTCTCCTGAGTGCACCACGGGCTCGGCCCCAAAATTCTAAACTGAGTAAACAACAACCAAAAAGTTCTGGTGGCACAAATGTAAAAACCTACTGTTATGCTGAGTACTGAAAACCCTGCTGTTAGTTGTTTTCTGCATGCATGGCTAAACTTGCCATGTGAACAAGTCAGGTATCTTAATGAGCCATGGAAAAGCTTGGAAGCCCTCAAGTGAAGCTTCCGAATCCACAAGATGCAGCAGTTGGAATGGATGGAATTGTTTTACCTTTAGACATTATGTCAAGTAAAAACATTTCTTTGATTCAATCAGTTCTCCTTTATACATACTAGTGCCTATCAGCTTCCTCATTCAATTCTACATAGGTGACTAGATAATGTCCTTCTTTCTCTTCTTTCTGATGGTGGCTGTGGGCATGGTGTCAGGTATTGGGCTGGGAACGTGAATGGAATAGAAGGATTCAAGAAAAGGCATTTAGTTCTTGCTCTTCTGCATATTGCCTATGTCATTTAATTTTGGGGGCCTTAGCTTCTTTATTATTCTAATCAGCATAGTATAACACCTGCCTTAAGGCCCCACAATGTTACTGTGAGGATCAAATTAGTTTAGTATGTAATTTTATGTGACGTAGCTGAAAAATGAGAGTAACAGTAACAGTAGGGGCAAATGGAGAACTACTGAAATTAGACATGCCCA
Source organism: Galeopterus variegatus (assembly GCF_000696425.1). Taxonomy (NCBI): domain Eukaryota; kingdom Metazoa; phylum Chordata; class Mammalia; order Dermoptera; family Cynocephalidae; genus Galeopterus; species Galeopterus variegatus. The sequence goes on along the minus strand of NW_007728658.1, from coordinate 109,166 downwards.
TTAAGGTGATGTGAGTGCTGTGGGAATTGACCTAGGGCAAAGAACATTTTCTCAATGAAGTAGGAGAACAAGCATTCACTTGAAGGAGTTAGGGGCCAGGGGTTGCAGAAGGACCTGGAGGTTTGAGAAGAGTCGAAGAAACAGTGGTTCATCTGTCTCTGATCTGAAGGAATGTAAGATTCTTCCACAAGGTTACCAGATAGAACACAGGATACACAGTTAAATTTGCATTTGACGTAAGTAATGGATAAAATTTTTATTATATGTATGTCTCAAATATTGCACGGAAAATATTTTTACTGCAGATTATTCGTTCTTTTGAAATTCATATTTGTGCATCCTATGTTTTCATTTGCTAAATCTGACAACCTTAATCTTTGTAGACAGGTATATTAAGCTGTTTCTGTTGCTTATCACATAAATACCTGAAACTGGGTAATTTATAAAGAAACAAATTTATGTTGCTTACATTTTCAGAGGCTGGGAGGTCACAATCCAGGGAACACATCCGGTGAGGTGACTCTACAGCAACACAGGGTGTCACATGGCAAGAATGGCAGAACAGAGAGAGAGATAGCTCTTCATGTCTCTTCTTTTAAAGCCCTCAGAAACACACCCATGACCACCATTAAACCACCAACATATTAATTCATTTGCTAGGACATGGACCCCACAATCTGATCCCCTCTCTAAGGTTCCACCTTTCAACCACCATAATAGGATTTCTCACCCTCAGTAGTCACAGTGGGGACTAAACTTCAATAAGTTTGGGGGGAGAGTCAATCTACAGCAACGAGGTTGCCAACTTTCCTCCTTTTCTCAGTTGTTGTTGTGGAGGAGAAAGTTTTTGGTATTACTCCCTTACTATATGACTCAAGACATTGTTGATTAACACATAATACTTTAATATTGATACTTTATAGTTTAGAATATGGATTTAAATACTGATACTTCAAAAAGTTCATGAAAAGATTCGTATTATCTCTTAATTATATTTTTCCATGAACTTTTTGAAATTCCCTTTTATCTTACATGATCTTTACAAACAGCTTCTGAGTTAGGAATTATCATCCCCACCTTTCAGATAAGAAAATTAAAAATCAGAGTAGTTAAGATGCTTGTCCACGTTTATATGAGTAGTGAGTGGACTATTAGGTAATTAGAAACAGTTCTTTCATTCCACATGCAATGTTATTTCAACTATGCCCAAGCTGTCTCTTAGACTGATTAGATCTGAGCGTTTTATGCTTCACCAGAAGTAGATTTTCTATTTTTTTTCATTATCTAAAAGTAGTCTCAGCAGGCATTTCTTCTAATCCAGTTGCTTCACCTGTATGATTCCTTTGGAGATTTAGTATTGAGATAGCTGTGAGTAAAATATACAGCACATCAAAAGGGTCATTGTGAGTTCTCTGACCAAATGAATTGGACAAATGTAGTGTTACAAAAATTTACGTTTTCTACCCAGTTGGAAAACTCAACAATTTATTTGCTTTGCAGTTTTAAGTAGCTACTTTTTACAAACAGTGTCACAAATGGACTTGAAATAACATAATTATCATACAATATGTCCTTCTAAAATCTTTTCCAGATTTGTATGAATAGTCATTGGGTGGAAAATTGTTACTGAATTTCTCTATTGCAGCACATTTCAAAGAGAACATTATCAAAAACTGTTTAGTGGCAATCACCCCCATCTAGTGACACTATAGAGCAGCAGTTCTCAGAGTGTATTTTCCTGGACTAGCAGCACCATCATCCACTGGGAACTTGATATTGAGATGAAAATTGCTAGATCTCCACCTAGACCTACGGAATTAGAAACCCCAGGGGCAGGTTTCAGATTCCAACAGTCTGTGTTTAACAAGACTAGCATCCTGCTGTACCTCCTGTGGGTGAAGATTGGACGCTGGCTTTGAAAAGGTGCAGTGCCAGAGATTTCTGTTCCAACAATACTTCTGAGGACAGCATTTGATAAGTTTACCCCTTGTTAACCTATAATTCTTACATATCAGAACTTGCTCAGCAAGTGGGGGAGTGATGGAGTTTGGATGTACTGTCCCCCACAACTCATGTGGAAATCTGATCCAAATGTGGCAGCGTTGCAAGCTGTTTGAGTCATGGGGTAGATCCCTCGTGAATGGATTAATGCTCTCCCTGGGGTTGGGAGTAGTAAGTTCTCACTCTATTAGTTCCCGCCAGAGTTGGTTGTTTAAAAGATCCTGGCTCCTCCCTTCTCTCTCTTGCTTCCTCTCACCATGTGATCTGCTTGTACCCTCCGGCCGCCTGCCACTTTACAACATGAGTAGAAGCAGCCTGAGACCCATGCCAGATGCAGCTGTCTCCAAATCGTAAGCCAAATAAACCTCTGTTCTTTATAAATCACCCAGTCTCAGGTATTTCTGTTATAGCAACACAAACGGACTAATACAGGGAGAAAACACTGCCAAAATAATACAAAGATAGTTATGAAATTGAGTGAAGCAAATTGTTAAGTGCAACTGTACATGTTCATCCTTCGTGAGAGGAAAGCATACATTTACCAAACTCTTGTTGTGTGCCAGGCACTATGCTCAGCATTTTGCACTCATGTCTTATTTATTTCTTAGAACCTCTCATAAGCCTTAGAGGTATTATTTGGACTAATAGATGACAAAATTTGGCTCTGCCGTATTAAATACCTTGCTTAATATTACACTGCTGGTCAGTCACCTTTGTTTGGTTTATAATCTAGATATAGTTTATCTCTTTTATGAGTGTCCCTGGCCTCCTCACAGTATAATGAGTACTCCTTACTGCTACCTACCCTGAGATTGGTTCTCATTATCTTACAATGCAGTTTTCTATTAACTTGACCAATATCTTGAGACCAGATATCTTCACTATCAAAAAAAAAAAAAATGTAGAGGATTGTGCTGAAGGATTTCAATTTCTTTCTCTTGGCCCATAGATACATACCTTTCAGGAACTCCCTATAATAAAGATGGTAAATATAATAATGTCGCACTTTTATGGTTTATAAGGTGAATGCACCAATAACTCATAAGTTATCTTGACATGTATCAAAGGTAGTATTAGAGGTTAGTAGGAAAAAGATGGACTATTTAACCTGTGGTGTTTGCACAGCTAATTACCAGGTAAGTGAAAAACAAAACCCTAAAATTATATTCCTACTTCACATCCACTGTAGATGGAAAAATAAATTCCAGATAGATTAAAACCTAAATATGAACCACAAAACATTAAATATCTTTGAAATGCGTATAAGAAAAATTATCATGATCTTGTAGATAAAAAATAAAAAAAAACTCTTTTAAGAGATTTCTTTACAAAGAAAATGTAGACTATATCAAAATTTAAAACATTTATGTGACAAAAAAAGATGCCATAAAGTTAAAACGATACCATGAAGTTAAGAAGATACCACGAAGTTAAAAGACATATGACAGATTAGAAGAAGATATTTCCAATATATATGATATGGAAAGGATTAGAAACCAAAATATATGAGGGCATTGCACAAATGAATAAGAAGAGTATGAACAATCCAGGAGAAAAATAGGCAATAAATACATATAGATAATTTACAGTAGAGAAAATTGAATAGCTGATAAATATATAAAGAGATGATATACCTCTACAGTAATTGGGGAAATGTCGATAAAAATATCAGTGAAATACCATTTCATACACTTCACGTTGGCAAAGACTATAAAATCTGGCAATAACAAATATATGCTTCTGGTGAGTGTGTAAATTATGTCAACTGTTTTGCAGAGGGCAATTTTAAAAAGGTAGGAAATCTGAATATATGCACGCAATAAAATTCAGTAATTTCACTTCCAGATATGACTCCTAGGGAAACTGTTCTATTCAAGTACAGAGAGGTATACATCATAAGTCATAATAGTGAAGTTTATGATAAAGATTAGAAATAATTTGAATGTCCATCAATGAAAAGATGGACAAAAAGTTTGGTATATTCATCAGGTATGATATTATATAGCAGTTAAAAATAATGAACTAGATTTCTATGCATCAACTTGATAGATTTCCAAAATCTAAATTTTAGGGAAATAAGTAATTTGTAGGAACATACATATAGTATGGAAACCATTTGTTTAATTAAAAAATATTACAGTAATACATAGGGTTTATGAAGATAAATATATAAGTATAAATATATGGATTGATTGGATAAACACAAAATTTAGTGGTTTCCTCTAGGAAGGAGGTAAGGAAAGAGAACAGGATTGAGGAGGGAATTCTAGGGACAAATTTTATAAGAAAAACTTAGTTGTTTATACTTAAAAAATATGACATAAGTATGGCAAAATGTTAACATTTGTCACACTGTAGGCAATGGGTACAGAGGTCTTTGCTAGGACAGTGTCAGTACTTTTTTCATTGTTATTTTTTTTTTTTTTTTAATGAAAAAAGGGTCCTGAAGCTCAGAAGAGTGTGAATCACCTAAAACAGCCAAGGAGAAAAAAATATAGATTAATATGGCTGTGTAATGGCTAATTCATATGCAATAGAAAGGCTAGTTACATTAACAGAAGAGCGAAGTATCTCAAAGGGTCCAAAGAGATTTTCAAGTCTTTTTCTTACTGAAATATTATTGATTAATTGCTACCATGTCAGGAGGGTTTCATTAGAGGCAATTGTTTTCACTAACATGTTTTTTTTTTCCTCTTTCAAAACTCCAACATCCATGTTGGAGTGCTACCCTCTTGGTATCTACAGGTGATAACTATTTTATAGTTGGCACTAAGACATACTTTCACTATCTTCACTCTGTCACCAGACGACAATTCCTGCTCAGAAAAGATGTGATGCAGTTAATTATGGTTTCCCCCCCTTATTTTTAGAATTGATTGTTGCAATTCACCGTACCCTGGTCTTCCAGGTATCTGGTGGTGAGAGATTCCAGATGATCTAGGATCCTTCTACTTGAGTTTTTAAGAAAGGCTTTTTAAGAGAGCCCTCCCTAGATTTAAATGAACTGTGTTAAACTTAAACATTGTCCTTAATATTCACTAAATATTGTACAGTTTGGGAAATATCAACTCATTAATATAATTCAAGACTTCTCAAGAGGGAAGGCTGGTTGATTGAGTGCTGAACTTTAGTGAAGAACAGTAACAACACTAGGTTGGGTGTAAGGTGACATGAATGCTAGATTTACAGAAAAGTTGAAAAATAGTGCAGAGAGTTCCTGTGGACCCCAACCCAGTTTCCTTAAAAATAATAACCATTTAATATAACTAAATATTCAATTAGGATTTGCTCTGGGTTAAATGTGTGCCCCAAAAGTTCATACTTTGGACACATGGCTCCATTGTAACTGTGTTAACAGGGTGGGATATCCGATTATGGTATTTGAAAGGTGGGGCCTTTGGGAAGTGATTGGATCATGAGGACTGTGCTCTCATGAGTGGATTAATCAATTCATGGAGTAATGGGTTATCATGGGTATGAACAGGTTACTTTATAAGAAGAGGACATGAAAGATCTTTTGCCACTCTCCATGTGATTGCCTTTGTCACCATTGGATGCTGTAGAGAGTTCCCACCCAGAAAGCCCTCACCAGATGTGCCTCTGAGGATCATGGACTTCCCAGTGCCCCAAACTGTAAGAAATAAATTTTGTTTCTTATAAATTACCCAGTTTTGGGTATTCTGTTATAAGCAACAGAAAATGGACTAATGCAGGATCCAAATTTAAAATTTTCTCACAAACAGCACATGTTTTTGTAGTGTTTCTTTGAATCAGAATTCAAATAAGATCCACAGATTGTGTTTGGGTAACATCTTTGTGTTCTTTAATTAACGGATTTACCTTCTATCTCCTCTTTTTTATTCCAATGTATTTATTTAAAGAATGGGTCATTTGTCCTATTTTTTTTTTTCCAAAATATGGGTATTACTGATTGTGTCCTCATGGTGACATTTGACAGATCCCTCTGTTCTACATGTTTATATATGCAATGGCAGGCCCACAATAAAAAAATAACCACACATTTGAAGACAAGGGAAATTACAATCAAAAATGAAGAATAAACAAAAGACATTGAAACATCAGGGATTTCAGAGAAAAATGTTAAGATGTTCTGTACAATTGTCTGCCCTGGGGTTGACAGGGAGAAGCACTTAGATATGGATTTCCATCACCCATTGTTTGAGGGTTGACTTTGGGGAGAAGGCCGTAACAATTCTTCTGAATTTCTGGGTGCACATTCCTGTGTGATCAGTGGTCTCTAATCACTGTGTCAGCACATGACCTCAGAGAACTCCAAGGGCAGAGAACAAAAGATTCATTGTGTGCTTGAGGCAAAACACTCTCAAGATGAAGTGAGTTGAAATCCTCATAAAATTTGCATAGCAGCTTTTACTTGAATCAGAACTGAAGTTGAGAGAACATAAGATAAATCTGAGACACCACATCATACATCACATTGGTCCCTATCAAAATAGTCCTGCAAGATGTTGCTGGGCCTTGTCCCTAGGAAACATAACTGGAACCCAGTACTGAATTTTGCACCTTAAAGATTCATGTCTCAAGGAGCCATTTTCATCTGCATCCTAGATAAAACTCCCCAATGGTAAAAGGAGTCTAAATATAGACTTATAGATAGAATCCCCTTCTTCTTCCCACCGTTTCCTATTTTTACATCATCTTTTTCCAATCTCTGGTCCATTGCTCTTTCAGCACCACCCCTGTTCACAGTTGTTTTTATTATGTTCTGGTTTTCTTCTTCGGAAAGAAGTTTTGTGATGTAAGGTTTAAGTTTATAAGCACTGAATTAAGACATACACAGATTATTTCCCCAATTTCACCATCTACTTAGCAGTATGACCTTGGCAAATTTGTGCCCAAATTTATTTTTCTGTAAAATGAAGCTAATGATAGTGTTGTTGTGAGGAATAAATGAAATAAAACGTTAAAAGTTCTCAATATGTATTAGCTTTTGATATTAGTAGAAGTAGTAGTAGTAGTATTGTGGGTATGTTGAAACATAAAAGACACTATATGTAAATCCAATGAACACTTTTCAGTCCTCATCTTAATTGACCTTTTAGCAAAATATGACAGTGTCACTTTTGAAAAGCTTGGTGTCTGTGACCCCCACAAATTTTTTTTTCAGTTTTTCCTACTTCTCTTTCTTTTTTTTCTTTTTTTTTTGTTTTGCCGTCATCCTCCTCTACATGATTATGTTTCACTCCCTAATATTTAAATGTTAGAGTTCCTTGGAGCTCTATTGTATGCCCTCTTCTAACTCCACTCTTCCTCTAGGTAATCTCACCTAGGAATTTCATTCTTGAAAAAATACTTTCAAATAAATATTTCTAGTCCAGATCTCTTCTCTGAATTCAAGATCCATATTTCAGATGCTTATCATACATTTTCATTTGGATATCTCACAGACATTTCAACCTAAACATGTCTAAAATTGAACCAATCTTTCGACCAAACATAACAGCTTCTGCAAATGTAAACACCATCCATCCAGCTACATAAGGCAGAAACCTAAAGGCAGTCCTTGATCAATACTTTTCCCACTATCCTCACATCTTGTTCATCATAATGTCCTGTTTAGTCTACCTCCAACATAGCTAGAATCTGACCACTTATCATCAACTTTACTGCTACCACCACCATTTCTCAGTTGCATGTTTTCAGTAGCCTCCTACCGGTCTTTGCTCAACCATATTTATCCCTTCTTTACAATCTAGTCTCAGAGCACACTTATGATTGATTTCATTGCACTTTGTATAAAATCCACAATTTTTACATTGACCTACAACTTTCTGCATCACTTAGACTCTCCTTGCATCTTCAGATTCATCTGTTGCTCTTCTTCCCCGTCATCTCTAGAAACCTTAAATTCATTAAATGGTCCATGCTTCTTTCTGACTTCTGCACTTTTGCAGATGATTTTTGCTCTGCCTGGAATATTTAATTAACCCTTTCCACCAGTCTTGTTTTCTTAGCTATTCATCCTTTAGTTCTCAGTTAAATGCCACTTTTTTGAGAAAGCATTTCTTGACCTCTCAGGCTAGGTTAGCTCCCTCTATTGTGCACTTACGTAAAATCTTAAATTTCATTTTCATTATCTGCACAATTGAAATAAGTTATTTGTATAAGTATTTGTTTAATGAGTCTAGAGTTTGACAAGTAGTCATTAAGAAATTATAGTAATCATTATCATTATTATAATCAACTATGAATAGTTTTGTTTGAGAGCCCTAGTAAGACTTGTTAACTATTAGTAGTTCTTGATTTTGGAGAACAGAGGAAAGCATCATGGATACGGAAGACTGTAGGCACGTTGAGGCAAGAAAAAAATTCTAACCACAGCTTTGTTCAAGCAATGCATATTGTCACTAGTTTCACTTTATGTGTATAGGTATCTGTTAAAGCATTTAATAGTTAAAGTGGAATCAGCCAGCTCAAACTTGTCATTATTTTCAAAGGAAAAATATTAGTTTTCTGCACTGCAAAGCCTTACAGTGTGATGGTAAAAAAGAACAGTAATCAGAATAATTATGCTAGTCCTTTGAGAGTGACTATACACTAATATGGGCATCTCTCTACACTCCAGGAATAAATATCTTCAAACTTTGCTTTGACTTTGATCAAACAGCCTTAAATGCCAGTCATATGAAATGGATCTGATGATTTCACTGTCATTTACAGTATACCTGGAGTGTGTATTTCCTCTTTGTACATTTGTTTAAAATGTACAAGACTGCCAGGGGACTATAGAGGAAAACCTGATCAGACAAGCCCTGCTTCTGTCCATGATAGTTCAAGAACACTCTCCAGCTGTGAACAAGGAAGTTGAGACCAAAGGTTGTAAATCCCAATGCTGTTACAATGAGGGGGTTGAGAAAACTCTAATGCACTTCATTTTGCTGCTGTTCATTAATGAGTTCTTTCTAGTTCATGAAGAATTATTTTTGAAAACATTTATAGATTATAAAGATAATAAGGTTTATGTGGTACTGGGTAATTGGATAATGGGACATTTTTAGATAAAGGTGGTTAAGGAAAGTCTTTTTTTAAATCTTTGGACAAATTACTGTTTAATTTTTTTATTATTAGCATATTCATTACTAAAAATTGTGATTTTTCTTTATGCCCTTTACCTGACCTATCACTCCCCGAACCCCTCACTCCTTCCCCCACTTCTCTGGTATCCTTAGGTTTGTTCTCTCCTTTTGAAAGTTCACCGTATTGTTGAGGTTTCTTTCCTTTCCTTTCCTTTCCTTTCCTTTCCTTTCCTTTCCTTTCCTTTCCTTTCCTTTCCTTTCCCTTCCTTCCTTCCTTCCTTCCTTCCTTCCTTCCTTCCTTCCTTCCTTCCTTCCTTCCTTTTGAATTTCTTTCCTTTTTTATTAGCACCAAGTTATGAGTGAGAACGTAGTATTTCTCTTTCTTTGTCTGGCTTATTTCACTTAACATAATTTTCTCCATATTCATCAATGTTGCTGCAAATGGCAGAATTTCACTTTTTTATGGCTGAGCAGTATTCCATTATGTATAAATACCACAATTTCCTTATCCAGTCATCCATTGACAGATATTTAGGTTTTCATATTTTGGCTATTATAAATACAGCTGTAATGAACATGGTATTGCAGGTATCCCTTTGACATGATGCTTTCCCTTCCTTTGTATACATACCCAGTAGTGGGACTGCTGGATCATACGGTGGATCTGTCCGTAGTTGTTTGAGGAAACTCCATACTGTTTTCCATTATGACTGTACTAATTTATAGTCCCACCAACAGTGTAGAAGTGTTTCCTCGCATCCTCACCAGCATTTGTTATTCTTGGTATTTTTAATAATGGCCAGTCTGGGTGAGATATCTCAGTGTGGTTTTGTTTTGCATTTCTTTAGTTGCTTCTGCTTTGGGGGTCTTATTCATAAAGTCTTTGCTAAGTCCTACTTCCTGGAGTGTTTCCCTTATGTTTTCCTTTGGTAATTTTATGGTTTCAGGTCTTTTATTTAAGTCTTTAACCCATTTTGAGTTGATTTTGGTATATGGTGAGAGGTACATTTTCATTCTTCAGCGTATGTATGTGCAATTTTCCCAGTACCAGTTACTGAAGAGTTAGTCTTTTCCCCAATGTATGTTCTTGTTGCCTTTGTCAAAGATCAGTTGGCTATAACTATGTGGGTTGATTTCTGGGTTTTCTATTCTGTTCCATTGATCCAAGCATCTGTTTTTATGAAGAGTGAACACTTGAGTTGAGATGTGAATGACCTGAAAGAGATAGCCATGTGAAATTCCATGAGTAGAGCATTTCAGGCAGCGGGAAAAAATAGTGCAATTGCTCTGAAGCAGAAATTGTTTGTCATATTCTAGGAACAAACAAACAAAAATGGGCCAACATGGTTAAAACAGAGTAAACATGTGATGTAGTACAAGATAACATGAAAAAAATGTTGACAGAAAAAACGTCATTTGGTTCTTATAGGCCAGAGTTAGTGTTTTCATTTTATTCTAAGTGTAGAAAAAATATGGTCAGGAGTGACATGTTCTGATTTATTTTTATAAAAAACCACTCTGTTCTGTGGAAAATGACTATAAGGAGGCAAGATAGTAAGAAGGAAACTCTGTTAGAAGGCTGTTATAGAAATGCAGGTAACAAACAAAAGTAACTTGAATGATAATGGAGATGGAGAGAAGTGGATACATCAATTTGTAATTTGGAGATAGAGATAAAAGGACTTGCTTATGGATTGGGAATGTCTGGGGGTTGAGGTGAAATGAAGATTAAAGCATGACTCCTAGATTTTTTAATTTAAATAATTGAGTATAAGTTGGTGGCCATCTATTGCAACTGAAAAACTGGGTAGGATATATGTTTCAGGAGAATGTGAAATAGAAATGGTAGAATAAAGTTTCCTTTAAAAATAATTTCTAAAGCAGACATCATGATGGAGACCTGGGAAAATAGCAAGAAAAGAAAAAATGGAAGACATAATATAGTATATAAGAGGATTTGTAAAACATTTAAAAACATCCTAAAAACTCCAAAAATAATTGGACAGTTTTTCTATGTGAAGAGTTGTGGTCTTATAATAACAGGTGATGGACAGATATCTCTTTCCCCAATTCTGCCCCCCCTTGAAAAAGTTGTTGTGGAAATTGGGAATTACTTTTTACACCCAGGCTGGTAATCATGTGTTATGTAAAGAATTTGTATTTTAAATGGTAGCAGTAGACAAATGAAGTCATGAGAAAGTCCAAAATATTTTGCATAGGCGTACACCTGGAGACAATCAGAAGTAAGTAGGAAAGGTTTAGCAGATATAAGCAATATGTATTCCTTGACAGACATGACTAATCAAAAAAGTAACTTTTTTCTTCTGAGTTTGAACACAACATCAGACATTTTTTTTTTTTTTTTTTTTTTTTTTTTTTTTTTTTGTCTTTTGTCTTTTGCCGTGTCCGGCAACGGATCGCAATCCTCAGTGTTGCCCCCGTACCGGACCGGGGACCGGCAACGGGACCGCAACCCTCGGTGTGGCTCCCGCGCCTCGCTCAGCCAGCGAGCAGGAACCGGTCTGGATGTGGGATCCGAACCCTCGGGCGGGAGCGCCGCTGCGCTTCCCAAGCGGCGCACTATCCAGTGCGCCACCGGGCCGGCCAAACATCAGACATTTTTTTTTTTTTTTGTCTTTTGTCTTTTGCCGTGTCCGGCAACGGATCGCAATCCTCAGTGTTGCCCCCGTACCGGACCGGGGACCGGCAACGGGACCGCAACCCTCGGTGTGGCTCCCGCGCCTCGCTCAGCCAGCGAGCAGGAACCGGTCTGGATGTGGGATCCGAACCCTCGGGCGGGAGCGCCGCTGCGCTTCCCAAGCGGCGCACTATCCAGTGCGCCACCGGGCCGGCCAAACATCAGACATTTTGAACTTAACATTGCACATAAGGAGTTTAAAATCACTGGGAGACGTTAGAGTAAGTAGTTTTAGTGGAATGGTGTGGGAAGAAACCTAATTAAGGTAAGTGGTATGAAATAAATGGAGACAGCAAATATAGATAATATTTTCAAGAAGTTTGGCTATCAAGGCTAGGAGAAAGATAAGGGAAATATAGTGGAAGATGACAGGTGTCGTATTTCTTTCTAATTTGGTTTTTTGGTCTCTCTTTGGAGAAGGGTTACAAATTATACCCCTGCCCTAATGGGTCCCCAGGGGACTTGGTCATGGATGTTTACAATGTGCTTTCCATTGGATAATTCTTTAATCTTGGTAGACAGCTTAATGCCTAAGTGTCCAGCCATGACCAGGTGTTTCTCTCTCACAGGAAACTTGTTTACACTGGCAGACACGCTTGAGGCCCTTGTCTGAACTGTGTCCAGATTATTCCTGTCAAGGTAGCCCCTCTCTAGGAGATCCTTGACCAGGAGCAAAGTTAGGTCCCAGTGTGTCAGTTGGTGAGACACAGAGGAAGCAACACAACAAAAATGTAATAAATAAAAGAAGCAGTTGTTTTTACTCACAGATTCATGAGAGAAGAGGGATACTGAAGAGGGTTGACGGGAAGGTTGCAGGGGAAATGCAATCAACCAGCAGGTGGCGTGCCAGAGACAGTGTTGGACCTATGGGCTAAGGCCTTTAATGCAGTTCAGGGCATTACCTAAGCAGGTTTCCATTCAGTCTGGACTGAAAACTTGCACATAACTCTCCAGACCCTGGGAAACCAAGGAAGACATCCGTAAAGCTACACTGATTCCACCGCTCCAGCAGGACCCTGAGATAACATCAAGTATGGGAGCAGAAAACAGATGGAGTCTTGGCCAGACCTTGCATCTGGCACCTAGCATGGAGCCCCCGAGGCTCACATTCCCCTCCCTCCTGCTTTTCATTTCCACATTCCATTTCCTCAGTCCTCTCTTAAAAAACCCCTCAGTAAATCTCGGTCTTTGAGATGATTAGTCTGACAGTTCTCCTTAAATATATTGCAGAGGTGAGTTAGCCTAACATCTCTCCTCAGGTCATGGGTATTCCTAAATAAAAGCTGACTTCCATTTTCACCAATATTTCGACTTTTGGGTTGTTTATTTTTATTTGGGGGCAGGCAGCCAGACCTGGGCCCAGTATCAAATGGGCTTTCAAGGTAATGTTAGTGGTAGGTTTGTGGGGACTTACTTCTTGAATTAAGATGCCTATCGTAAGACTTGCCGGTGTTAGAAAAGGATGGTGCAGGGTGGTGTGAATAATGCGCCCCAAAATCTCCCAGATTCTGGCTGTTGAAGAATTTCCTTATTTTGTGTTTCTTTTGAGTCTGTTTCTCAGGTTTTCTTACGCTATCTATGTCTGTATAATGACCATAATTTATTGAGCCCCATACTATGTATCAACCCTATACCATGCATTTTATAACTCATTTAATCCTATCAAAAAGGAAATATGATACCTCTCCTTTATTATTTTTATTGCAACAGAATTTTAATTTATTCCATAACTTTTGTATTACTATTTTGTTATTTTATATATTATTATTAATGTAGTATAAGTGGATGGTTTAAAGGACTGCCATTATTTTCTCCTTCTTGAGAACAACTTTCCTTTTTCATCAGACATCTCTACCTTTATTGGAATTCTTCAACGGAGTTATGTGCAAAAATTACCTGTTATTCATTTGCTTCTTTGATGAATATTTATTGACTTCTAATCTGGAAGGCATTACAGTGGCAGGCTGTAGGAATACAGCAGTGAACAAAATCAAATCTCTACCCTGATGAAATTTACATTTTGCATACTGGTAAACATTTCAGTAGAAGCCCATCCACTCAAACGGTGGCAAAGAATTTGATGAAACATGGAAAAAATTCCTAATTATTATATACATAACTATTTTTAGAAGACTGTGTTCTATTAATTTGTTTTTTATTACTTCTTCCATAGTATATTAATATTTATTCAAGTTCCATAACTTAATTTGCTGAAAAGAGTGAAATAATCATATAAATGTAGCTCTGGTAAATAAGTGAATTTATAAGCCTCCTTTGAAATAATAGAATTGAATTAATTTTACACAAAAGTCATGAAAGAAGAATTCAAATTTTCCTTTTTTCCTGAATGCATAAGTTCAAAGTCAGGTAAACGCTAGGCTCAGTTTTATGTCCTAAGTCTATACATATTAATAAATGCCAATAATTTGAATTTAATACAATCTTACTGAAGGTCAGAAATTTACTGCTTTGGCTAAAGACTAGTGTAAGTCTTATCAAAGTAAACAGATGTGCAAGGAAATGTTTATAAGGCATAAAGTTAGGAAAAGTTTAACTGATCTTTGGTAGTTTGTGTATTTCAAAAAATTTGTGTATTTCATGCAGGATGTCAAATTTATTGGTATAAAGTGTTCATAAAATTATTGTATTATCTTAAAGATATATGTATATGCTAACCTATGTAAGTACACAAATCTATAAATATTTCTATATGTAAACACTTGTATCTATATTAAGCTAAACATGAGTTCATATTGATATCTGTAACTCTAATCCTTTACCACATGGATCATTTTAGTCTTCTCTCACTGATCTGTAACCTTCCATTCCTACAGTGAGAAAGCTAGTTTCCACCACATGCCCACAATTTACTTAATTGTTCAATTCTAGTATTCATGTATTCATGTATAGCAGTGGCTGGATTGTTAATCTCCATGGGAAACTACTTTATCAACTAGAGTACAGTGTTTATGTACCGATCCCTTGGCTTAAGTTTTATAGAATGTGCTCATTCACTCCCTTCAGTGAAGTTGTTTCACACATTTGTAATACATATAGATTCCTTTATAATCTTCTGCATTCCATTCTGGAATTTCCTGACGTCTTTATTGTATTGCCTTTGCTCCTTCGTCAAAGATCAGTTGACGATATTTGTGTAGGTCAATTTGGGGGCTCTCTGTTCTGTTCCATTGATATATTTGTTCATCTCTCCACAAATCCTATACTTCCTTGATTAATACAGTTTCACAGCAAATCTTGAATTCAGGTCATGTGGCTACTGTTGATTTGTTCTTCTTCAGTATTTTGTTGTTTATTATAGTCTCTTACCATTACTTATGAAGTTTGGTGATATCTACAAAATAGTTTTCTGAGCTTTTGATTGAAATTGCATTAAATATATAGGTCAATTTTACAAGAATTGGTATATTTACAATATTGAGTATAACATAATATCTTTCCATTTATCAAAATATTCTTCGATTTTTTTGATCAGTGTTTTGTAGTTTTCTGCATATAGGTGCTGTGTTAGATTTATACCTAAGTATTTCACTTAATTTTGATGCTTATTGTAAAAGGTATTGTTCTTAAATTTCATGTTCTAATTATTATTTCTAGAATATAATAAAATAATTGATTTTTGTATGTTAAGCTTATATCCTGTGACCTTTGCTAATACTCTTATTAGTTCCAGGATTTTTATTTATATATATTTTGTGATTTTCTAGATAAACAATCATGTCAACTATGAATAGAGACAGTTTTCTTTCTCACTTTCCAATCTGTGTAAGTTTTTTTTTTTTTTTTTTTTTTTTTTGTATTTTTTGTGGTATTGAACTAACTGAGACCTCCAGTATGATGTTTAATAATAGTGGCAAGACTTGTTCCTAATTTTACAGGGATATGATCCAGTTTTTCACCATTACCTATGTTGTTAGCTGTAGGGTTTATGTAGATATTACCTATTAAATTGAGGAAATTCTTCACTATTACTAGTTTGTAGGGAGTTTTTATCATGAACAGGTTTTTGATTTTGTCTGGTGTTTTTCCCGCACCAATTGATATGATTATATGATTTTTTTCTTTAAAATCACTTGATGTGATAGATTATGCTAACTGATTTTTCAAAGTTTGAACCAGACATGTATATCTAGAGTAAATCTCACTTGGTCTTGATGCATAATTATTTTTTACATTTTAAAATTTATTTTTCTAATATTTTGTTGAGGATTCTTCCATCCTTGTTCACGAGAGTTATTAGTCTTAGTTTTCCTTTTTGATAAAGTCCTTACCTGGTTATGGTACTAGGGTACGTTGGCCTCATAGAATGAGTTAGGAAGTGTTTCGTCTGCTTCTATTTTGGGGAAGAAGTTGTAAAGAATTGGTGCTATTTCTTCCTTGAGTATTTTATATAATTCACCATTGTAGTTGTCTGGTCCTGAACTTTTCCTTGTTGAGGGTTTTCTGATTACTAATTTAATATCTTTAATTGTTTTAGGTCCCCTCTGTCCTTTTAATTCACCAACAGAATACTTATTATACTTTTTACATTCCATCATCCATGTTTCTTAATCCTGTCTTAAAATTTTATTGATTGATTGATAGGATTATAAATATACATGGTGCAGAGAACTGACTGTCAGTACCTGGGCCCAAGATATGGTGATCAGATCAATACTATCAGAATGCCCACCATTTCAGATCGGAATTATTCCTCATGTCCCTTACCCAACCACTCCCCACCTTCCCTCCCACACCTGCACCCCAGCAACCCTAGGTCTGTACTCTCTCTTTGCAAGTCCACTGCACCACTGTGGTCTTTCCTTCTTTCTTTATCTCTTACCTCCCAGTTTTGAGAGGACATACAGTATTTTTCCTTCTGTGCCTGGCTTATTTCAAATAACGTAATTTTCTCCAAGCTCACCTATGTTGCTGCAAATGGCAGAATTTCACTCTTTTGTGGCTAAGTAGTATTCCATTGTGTATATATACCACATTTTCCTTATCCAGTCATCCATCGATCTATTTAGATTGCTTCCATATCCTGGCTATTGTAAACAGAGCTGCAATAAACATGGGAGTGCAGGTATCCCTTCGATATGGTGATTTCCATTATTTTGGGTATATACCCAGAAGAAGGATTGCTGGATCATATGGTAGTTCTGCCTGTAATTGTTTTCCATAATGTCTGTACAAATTTACAGTCCCACCAACAGGGTAGAAGATTTCCCCTTTCTCTGTATTCTTCTCAGCATTTGTTATTCTCAGTCCTTTTGATTATTACCAGTCTAACTAGGGTGAGATGATATCTCAGTGGGGTTTTAATTTTTATTTTCCTGATGACTAGTAATGTTGAGCATTTTTTCATGTACCAGTTGGCCATTTGATTGTCTTCTTTTGAGAAATGTCTATTAAGCTCGTTTTTCCATTTTTTAATTGGGTTATTTATTCTTTTGCTGTGTAGTTTGAGTTCCTTGTATATTCTGGGTATCAATCCTTTGTTGTACGTGTAGTTTGCAAGTACTTTCTCCGATTCCATAGGATGTCTTTCTTCTCTGTTTATTGTTTCATATGCTGTGCAGAAGCTTTTTAGCTTGATATAATCACATTTTTTTTTCTTTTTCTTTTGTTGCTTGTGCTTTGTGACTCTTATTCATAACGTCTTTGCCTAGTCCTACTTCCTGAAGTATTTCCCCTATGTTTTCCTTGAGTACTTATATAGTTTCATCTCTTATAGTTAAGGCTTTAATTCATTTTGAGTTGATTTTGGTATGTGGTGAGAGGTGCAGGTCTAGTATTTCTTCTACATATGGATGTCCAATTTTCTCAGCACTATTTATTGAAGAGGCAATCTTTTCCCCAATGTGGGTTTTGTTGCCTTTCTCAAAGATCAGTTGGCTGTAAGTCTATGGGTTCCCAATTCTGTTTCTTTGGTCCATGTGTCTGTTTGATTGCCAGTACCATACTGTTTTGGTTATTATAGCTTTGTAGTATAATTTGAAGTCAGGTAGCATTATGCCTCTGACTTTATTTTTTTTTTTGCTCAAGATTGCTTTGGTTATTTGTGGTCTTTCGTTGTTCCATATGAATGTCCAGATCATTTTTTCTATTTCTGTAAAGAATGTCATTGGTATTTTGATATGGATTGCATTGAATCTGTAGATTGTTTTGGGTGGTATAGACATTTTCAAAATGTTGATTCTTCCAATCCAAGAGCATGCAAAAATTATTTTAAGTGAAATAAGCCATGCACAGGGGGAAAATTACTGCATGTCCTCAGTCATAAGTAGGAGGTAATATAGAAAGGAGGAAGGAAAGAAAGACCACAGTGGTGCATTCGACTTGCAGAGGGAGAGAAAATACCTAGGATTGCCAGGAGGGAGGATCGTGGAGGGAGGTTAGGGAGAGATTTGGTGGGGGACATGGGAATAATTGCAATTTGTGGCAATGGGCATGCTGATAGTTTCGATCTGCTCATCATATCTTGAGCACAGGTGGAGATGGTCAGCTTTGTACCCTATGAATATGCATAATCAAGAAAAATAAAATAAAATAAAATAAAATTTTAATTATATATACAAAAATTATACGAAAACGAGGTAAAGGTATCATTGTTATCTCTGTATCAACTATTTCTTCTTCAATTTTAAGCATTTTAAACACAGAATTGTATGGAATTAGGTACATTTACAATATTGTGTGACCACAACCTCTATCTATTTCCAAAACATTTTCATCATCTTAAACATAAATGCTGTACTCACTAAGCAATAGCTTTTCATTATTTCCTCCCCCCAGTTTCTGGTAACCTCTAATCATCTTCTATCTCTAAGATATTTTTTTCTGTTTAAGTTTTTTTGTTAATTGATCCATGATAATTGTATATATTTATGGAGTACAATGTGATATTTGGGTAGATTTATATGGTGTGCAGTGATCATATCAAGGAATTAGCACATCCATTACATCAAACATTTGTTACCTCTTTGTGTTGGGAACATTCAAAATCCTCTCTACTAGCTACTTGAAATTATATAGCAATTTGAAAAAAAAAAAAAAAAAAACAAATTCAGAGAATAAGCCTCTTCCTGTTTTTCCCTCCTCATCTAAGAAATATCTTCATCTTCTTTGACTTATTGTTTTCAAGTTATTAGGAATTAAGCACTGAAAATATTTGCTTTCCCACAAAATAAACCAAATCCAACAACAATAAAGCAAAACAGCAACAATATACTTTCAATACATCCCCATACTTGTTGATACCCTCAAATTCCTTTATTCCAAATCCACATAAAATTAGTGAAAACACACTGAATCCCTTAGGAAAAATAGGAGATCGGTCAAGGAGCACAAATATTAAGAGGACAGAAATCCCATCTCTTGTATCCCTTAAGAGGAAACTAACCATTTAACTTTCGACTATTCAATTCCAAGAGAGAAAGTCTTACACAATGAGCTTAAATCAAAGAGATATCCTCTTTCCCCCCTTTTAGTTCTAGATTATCTCAACCCTTTATCAGAAGTTTGGTTAACAATATATTTTCCCACTTTTCCATTCTGTGACACAAGCCCCTAGAATTCTGACTTTCCAATGACCAACTGAACATAGTAGATGATGAAAAAGAGCGAGTGAAGGAGATAGACTACAAATCATAGTCTAAGAGAATGGGAGCCATGTTATGCAAATCCCACAGAGAGAATGAGGATTTGAAAACACACCTCTGGCTCAGTTACTTGCCACGGAGAGAGAAAAAAAGACTCAGAGAAGGGACATTTAAACTGGAATAAGCTCTAAGTCCTTTTATTCTTTCAATAGGCTAAAAAGTGAGTCAAGTTCCCATCTCACGGAACTGTTACAACTTTCAAATCTTCAATACATTTATTTGAGTTACCTGTGGCCCAAGTATTTGATCTGCGATATGAAGTTTGTTAGGGACAAAATCTCCATGGCCTCTTATAGCTCTGACAATTTTTTGACTCGTACTTATTTCTATTTGACTAATCCCCTGCAGCCAGTTTTAAGGAAATGTAGTGAGACAGAGAGGGAGCTCTCAACTGAAGAACAAAGAAAAAAATACTGCATCCTTTTGTATTTATCTTTAGGCATGAAATTGAGAATTCAAAGGGTTGTTTAAAATGAGCGGTTAAGGACTGAGCCCATATTTTCACTTTTCTAGATATCTGGGAAAAAAGACTAAAGTAATGTATTAACAGGTGTCCACATCTCTGGACTGACTGGTTCCCTTGCCTTTACAAAGCCAAGGGGCACCTACTCTGACTGCCAATCCCCACTGTTGAGCCAAACTCTCATTTTTGACCTTTCTGAAATAGTGTCTATAAGATTCATGCTCTGTTTGTTATATTTCTTGTGTGGTCTAATGTGTTTTTGACATGTTCAATGTGAGAAGAAATAGCATTTCCTAAACACATATTCCTATTGGCTCTCTCACTCGAAAGAAGTTTATTCCTCATCCCTTCCCTCTGTGCTCAATTACTCTTCCTCTCAAATGCTCCCTCTGTTGCCCTTAAATGCTTTGATATTCAAATCATGAATCACAGAGGCTACTATTTAGACACCCAAGTCTCTAAAATATTCCCTTGAATATTTGAACGGAGTGCCTGTGTTCAGTGTGCCATTTGAAATGGGTTATTGCCTCAGGACCTACTTTCATTCAAACTGAGATTATTTCTAAGGTATCTTGGACCATGACCAAGTCCAAAAGCAATGCTGAGCAGTAAAATGTCATTGTTGCCTATAACATGTTACTTCTACTTAGAAGCTGTACTATAGCCATGCTTGAAATAAGTATATAATTTTTGTCAGGTTTCTTCACGTATCTTCCAGGGGGCAAATTCTCCTGAAAACCATCCAGGGCCACCCAAACCTCAATCAGGAATCCCTGCATGTTCCAGAACAATTACACACACACAAATACACACGCTCTCTCTCTGTCTTTCTCTCTCTCACACACATAAACTCTCACATCTTTTCAAAAGTAAAAATGCAATTAAATATGAGAACAATTTCAGCAGTGTCACTTATTTCCTATACATATCTGGAGTAGTAAGACTCTGGTCAGTGAGCTTATAAAGGAGAAGTGAAGGCACCATATGCAGGAGACACAGAATGTACATTTGTAGTATAATGTTAGGAAACAAAACAGAGAAATTTTCCCCCTCTCCCCGTTATTATTATTATTATGGTTTTTTTTTGTTTTGTGCTTTTTCATTTATTTATTATTTTTTATGGTTGCAACCTGAATTTTCACCAAAGATTGGAGTGAAACCTGTGGCTGTTTGAGATGCAGGGATAACAAAAATCCTAGTTTTTCCATAACCAGTGATTTGGTTAAAGAGAGCTTACCTGACAGAAGCTATAAGATTCTGCCTATGTTTCCACACAAGAATGTAAAATTTATAACCTGCTTCAAATGCACTGCTCTAGTTCTACAGATGGTCTCCAACAGTTGGTTATCATTTTCCTCTCCTTCAGTGCACAGGGTTAAGAATGGAAACCCAAAGATAAATAAGAGAAAAAAGGCAATGTAATATTTTATCATTGTCAAGAGTTCTGAAATGTGGTTCCTGTTTTGTCCATCCATACTTCAAATAGCAACTAAAAATAAGTGACTAAACAAACATGTAATAATACAACAATAAATAAGAATTGAAAACTGTATAAGAGCCTCATCTGGCTTAACCATGCTTAATCCTTAATACTTCGGTGACTTCAAATATGATTAAAGTTGAATCTAAAAAAGACAGAAATTTGGTTCTAAAGAGAGGAAAATCAATGGGAGGACAGAGAGGGGCATTTTAACCACACCTCATGCTGTAGTCTCATATGCTCAGAACATTTTTCAATACATGAATCAAATAACTTTTTCTCTAGTTCTCCCATTCAGCTACCATTTAGTGAGTCAATGAGTGGCTAAGGAACATTGTGGCTACTGTAAAAGCTAATAGGCCGTCGTAGTTCTTAACCAGCCCAAGACCACTTGATTCATGAAATTCTTAATCCCTAGCCCTATAACTTTATCTACTTCTTTTTCTGTTCCTGTTCTGATTCAAACAGCCTTGAACCTCTTTTTGTTCACTCTCCAATTGGATCTACTTTCATTTAGTGTGAAATTATATGATAGTAAACAGGGAATTATCTTTTAAGTCTTTGGAATATCACTGGTAAATATGGAAGTATATGTATTATTGAACCACCACTACCTCTGATATTCATTGTTAGAGATCAAGCCCTGATTTGTCACTGAAGATGTTTTACTTTTACAGAAATATCATCATAATGACTTCATGGTGAATGAAGAAATTAAGAATATCAGTTCAGAAATTACAGAAATTTACTCTCCAAACCAGTCAATATCAAGCCTTTTACAAAAAATTATTCCATGGAAAAATTTCGGAGATGGAAATAAAAGACACAGGCTCTGACTAGTTCACGGGCCTCATGGGTTTTTATTTTAGTTACAAATTAATGCCTGCCAGCAGAATGCACTAATCCTTCAGCAAATTGCAAATTAGTGATTGCAATTGCAACAGGGGTGCTGATTTTTATTTGCTAAATGCTATTTTTTTTTTCCTTTTTGTCTTTTTTCGTGTCCGGCAACGGATCGCAACCCTCAGTGTCGCGCCCGTACCGGACCGGGACCAGCAACGGGGTCGCAACCCTCAGTGTTGGGCCCGCAACTCACTCAGCCAGTGAGCGGGAACTGGTCTGTATGTGGGATCCGAACCTTCGGCGGGAGCGCCACAGCACTTCCAAGCGGCGCACTGTAGCAGTGCGCCACCAGGCCGGCCCGCTAAATGCCATTTTTAAAAAACTATATTTTTGTTACTCAAGTCCTTTAACATCAATAACATCATATATTTACTGTTTTGAACTGAAGATGGTTACCTCTGAATTTCTATGTAAAACCCAAACTGAAATACAAAAAATAAAATAAAATTATCAAGTGAAGGTATATTGCACATATGAGGGTCTTCAAAAATTTTATGGTAGGGTTCATATAATCTGTTAATTACATTTTCTCATGAACTTTTTGAAGTACCTCATGTATGTAGTTGTGTGTCTGTGTGAATGTGTGTGTGCATGAGAAAGTATATACAGGCATATAGGGTGAGTGTGTGTGTGTGTATGTGAAGGATATACCTAGACATGACGATTGTTTCATAACTTGTTTTTCAAACTTGTAATAAATTATCATCGGGGTGTTTGAGATTATTTCACTTGGCATGTTGACAAACATTGTATAACCTAATTGTTATGTTTTATTGGAATATATATAACAAAAATAATTAATAAATAAAATCTTGGATTCAGGGATATTATTTCTTAGGAAGAAGCCAAACACAAAAATTATTTGATATAAGAAGCAAATAATATTAGATGTAAATATGAATATGGCAAAATTTTAAATATGTTATCTGGGTCCTGAACTTTAGGACACAGTGATTTAAGTTGTGTTGCAAAAAATATAAATGTAACATAAAAAATAAGTAGCTTTGTAGTTTATATTTGTCTTTAGCCATCAAGTCAAGTTCTCTCTTTGAGGTAATAGTGAATGCAGTATGACAAAATCAGCCTTTTATAATGTAATTTACATTGTTTACACCTATGCTATTGTTAACAAGTGATTAACAATGCAATATTATATTTGAGTATTAAAATAAAGAATAATGTGAACAAACTTCATCACTGATATAGTAAAATGCTCTGAAAAATGGTCACTTAATATAAGCTAAATAAAGAAGCAGCTATGATGCTACAGCTTCCTAAATTATTGCATTAGTACACAATCATTCAATGTGAGAATTTAATGGGTCATTTGATCTTTTACTGGGAATGAAGATGCACACACCAAACTTTATTACATTAAATTACATGTGCTTTTGTTATGCATTTCTATAACTAATTGGAGAAAAGGATGTTTTACTAAACTCACTGAATCTGGATTACCAAGCTGGATCTTTAATTGTTGTAGAATGAGCCAGAAATTATGATGGTAATTGGTAAGAAAAAACTATGCTCATATATGCAGAATTAGAAATCAGACAAAACATGGCCTAGCATGTTTGGCAGTATCCAGTTATATTATCTGCAGATACTACATTAATGTAGACAGAGGATTTTTATCATTTTGTTTGAAAATTGTTATGGCATCTGATAATTTTTAAAAAAAACTTATTTATTATCATTATTTTGACATTCTCAGATGTTGTGGAACAGTTGGGGTAGGCGGAGAGGTGAAAGTTGAGGAGGATAAAGTGAGTGGAGGAGGAAGGAGGGAGGGCCAAGGCACCCTCCTCATTCTGGCAGGGGAGCCCAGAGGGCTTCCGGCCATGGCTTGGTCATGGTTGGGCTGGATGCCGACTTCAGGGATGTGTGGCTGAGGCCCTTGGCCCCCCCCAACCTCAGGAGCCCAGAGTAGGTCCACTGGTTGCTCAGGGGTCATCACTGGGCTAGATGAGGATGTCATGGGGCATGGCTGAGGCCCTTGTCCCCTCCCCCCCTCCAAGCCCCAGCTCAGGTGCCTGGGGCACTTCTGGTGGCCGCTCTGGGGTCATCAGGGGGCTGAATGAAAATGTCAGCGTGGCATGGCTGAGGTCCTCAGCCCTCCTCTTACCCTGGCTTGGAAGCCTAGGGGCTTCTGGTCCTGCTAGGTTTTATAGGTTTTCTTTGGTGGTGGTAGACCTTTACTGGCTAATGTCAGAACTTTTTCTCTGATCTGTGGGTTTTTGATATTTTCTTTCAGTTCTGTGTTGGATTATTCACTCTTCCAACCACTTAAACTGCACTGGAACCAATTTGTTGTCCTTTGCTTACTTCTTAAATAGGGGAACTTCCTGTGGGCACTGGCACTTGAGCCCTGTGGTTGAGCTAAATTGCTGCTTTGCTGCTGATTCTCTGGGGAAGGCTTATTTGTGCAGCTCAGGTTTTAATTGTTGACCTTGTAAGCATGTCCAGGTCTTGTGAGGTCTGGAAAACCCAGGCTGTGTGGAAACTCGGGTCTGGGCCTGTTTTCAGCAAACTGCATACCCTGCAGTTGTATATTCCTGACCAGTCTCCACTGAGTGGTCCTGTGCTGATTAGAGAGAGGATCAGCTGTAGATGTGAAATATTTACTAACTGATAGATACAGACATAGGAGAAACTAAAGAGTAAAAAAGAACATGGAGGAGAAGGACAACAAAAGTACTACAGCAACAAAAACAGTATTGCTTACTCCTTACTTGGAGATTAAAACTACACATGTAAAGATTGTCCCCTGGCTATAACTAGAACAGATATCTATGTAATGTGTAGATACTTCAAAAATTAAAGCTGGAATTTCTGCTTCAGTAGTCTTACAGACTAGGTGCCCTGAGGGAAATTTCTTCACAACTAGGCCCTGGATAATGCACACTATTTGAATTACAGGTGCTTTCAGTTGAAGAGAAAGTTATGGAATCATATGACATATATAAAGAATTAATACAAAATTAAATAAAGAAAAGTAAGGAGATGAAAATTTTAAAAAAGCAAGAAGGAAAGCCAATTTACAATAGTTATTAAAAAATATAAAATACCAAGGAATCAATTTAACCAAGGAGGTAAAAGATCTCTACACAAGAACAATAAATCACTACTGAAAGAAATTAAAGAAGACAGAAAAAGGTGGAAAGACATTCCACACTCTTGGATTACAAGAACTAAGATTGTGAAAATGTCCATACTACCCAAAGCAATCTGCAGATTCAATGTAATCCCCATTAAAATGCCAATGACATCCTTCACAGAAATAGAAAAAAGAATCCTAACATTCAAATGTAACAATGAATGAGCACAAATAGACAAAGCAATCTTGAGGAAGAATAAGTAAAGCTGGAAGCAAAACACTAATTGACTTCAAATTATACTACAAAGCTATAGTAACCAAAATAGCATGGTACTGGCATAGAAATAGACACTTGGACCAATGGAATAGAATAGAGAACCCAGAAATCAACTCATCATGAAAATGGAAAAAAAAAAATAACAAAATCCTCCCATTGTGTCTTCTGTGATTCATATTCCTTTTTCCAAGTGCCTGATGAAAATGGGAACAGTACTTTTTGTTTCTATTTTTATTTATACATATTTATGGGGTACAGAGTTGACTATTTGTGTACAGTGTGTGATGATCAGGACAATATTATTAGCATGTTAATCGTTATAAATTATAATTACTTTTTGTGTCCCTTATCCAATCATGCCCTATCCCACATCACCCTTTCCCACCTCTAGTAACTATATATCTGTTCTCTCCTTCTGAACATTCACGTTTTATTATGGTCTTTCTTTGTTTCTTTGTTTCTTAGCTCCCACTTAAGAGTGAGAGTGTTGATACTTTGTGTGGTTGTGATATTCCTCACAGACTGTGGGGTATTTTTCCTTTTTGTAGAAACTTTTCTCCACACCAACCCCCAAATTACTTAACCTGTTATTCTCCCCCACCAGTTCCTCTCACTATTTACAGAGCTTCTTCTTTAAACCTACAAAAATTCCTCCCTGCTTCTCAGTTATCTTCCTGGCTGAAGCTCAAATTTTTTGGTTCTCAGGTATTGAATTTCCTTCTTTCTTCATAGGCCTAGAAGATCCTCATTCTTCTGAAAATACCTGTGAATTTTCTCTAAGTTATCAATTGATGAGGGTTTATACATGTTACCCCCAAATTTTACTAATTAATATCATTTTATTTTGTTCCTTAAAAAAAGTTTTATATCTTGTTTTTGTGCAAAGGAGGGAGTTGGGGATGGTAAGCACCACATACCTGGGTGCTATCAGCTGAATTGGAAAGGGATCTGAGGAACAAGACACAAATTTTGCTTCCTTATGTTAGAGAAAAAGAGAGAAGCCGGTGCTTCCCTCCTTTAATTCTAATATGGGAGTTGAGTTGGAAATAGCTCTCTGCAGTATTAAGTCTGTATTAATAAGCCACATGTATCACCATACTTCAATCCTTTGTAAAAGTTTGCTTACTGTAGTGGATTGAATTATGTTCTCCCAAAACTTCCTAAAGCTTGAGTTGTGTCCTCCAAGTTTTATGTATTAGAAACTTAGCCCTCACTGTGACTGTTAAGAGGGTGGGAAATCCTATTATGGTAATTGAAAGGTGGAGCCTTGACGAGGTGACTGGATTGTAGGACCGTGCAATAGTGAATGGGTTAAAAATGGTGGCCAGGGGCATGGTTCTGAGGGCTTTAAAGGAAGAGGAGAGTCTGTCTCTCTCTGTCTTGCTCTCTCTGCTCCACCATTTTTACATTGTGGTACTCTGCTGTCACTGTCAACACAACTAAGACCTTCACCAGATGTATTTCCTGGATTTTGGACTTCCTAGCCCCTGAAATTATAAATAATAAATTTCATTTCCTTAGGATTACCCAGTTCTAGGTATTTTGTTATAAGCAACAGAAATGGACTAATACATTTACCAAGAGCGGAGAAATTGTTCTCTTGTTCCTTATCATCATGGCCACTCTACAAATGTCTGTTGATCACAGTGCCTTTATTGTAGTTAGTTGTAGTTAGATTTTTTTCTTTCATTTTATGTCTTCTGCTCTATTTTATGATATATATGTGTTTTGGGGGATAATAAGTTTTTTGGATGTTTTATATATGGAGTTTAGGTAAAAATTTTATGTTTTTTTTAAATTTTCATTTTGAGTCATTGGTAGAGTCATTTGATTGTTGTTGATTTGTCTGATCCTCAAATGATCTTTAGAGCAAGTACTATGTAAAATGGCCCATGCCCTAAGGCAATCCCTGAATTCTAGAGAATGCCACAGACAGAATTCTGTTATTGGGACACTGATCCTGAGAAGTAAACATTTAAAAATTAATAAGACTCTCCCTTTATGGTGGAATGTTACATAGGTTTTGAAAAATGTGTATAGTTCTGTATCTACCATCATGGTCATGATACAGAAGAGTTGCATCACATCCAAAATTACCTCGTGCTGCTCTTTGGGTAGTAAAATCCCACCCAACCTAACCCTTAGAAACCACTGTCCTATTTTCCCCACTTATAATTTGTCTTTTCCATAATGTCATATACATGCAATCATACAATATGTTGCTCTGTGGTCTGGCTCCTTTTACTTAACAAAATGCACTCAAAAATGATCCATGTTTTTATGTGATCCAATATTATTAAGAAGTAGTATAGTTAAATGTGAAGAAAATATGGGTTGTTTCTAATTTTTGGTAATTATGAATAATGATGTTGTAAACTTTGCATACAGATATATGTGCTTAAAACAGTTTAATTTACTGGTATAAATAGCTGTACTGGGATTGCTAGGTCTGTGGGAAGTTTATGTTTAAAGTGATAAACTAAAAAGTGTTTTTCAGAATGGCTTTACCATTTTGTGTTTCTATGAACAATGTATCAGACATCCAATTGGCCAAATCATCACCAATGCTTGGTATTGACAAATATTTTAACTATTCTCTATAGTTTGTAGTTTTATTATATTTTGGCTTAAACTTGTATTTCTTTATTGAGTAATGATGTTGAGCATCTTTTAATGTACTTATTGACCATCCACAGTCTTCTATGATAATATGGCTGTTGACATTTTTACCATTTTATTGGGTTATTTAATTTCTTATTGGAGAATTTTTAGTTTATATTCTGATTACATTTCCTGTGACAGAAATGTGATTTACAAATATTTTCTCTTAATTTGTGGTTTATTTTTAAAATTTTCTTAAGTGTGTTGTGCAGAGAAAACTTTTGAAAATTTTGGTAAAGAGAGATGTATTTTGTTGATTGTGTTTTTAAAAATATATCTTAGAGTATCTAAACTTAGGTATATGATTCTTGTTTTTTGGTTTTTTTTTTTTTTTTTTTTTTTTTCAGGACTATAAATATGTTATTTCAGTGTCTTCTGTCCTCCATGGTTTCTGATGAAAAGTCAGCTGTTTATCTTATTGAGGATCCCTCCTGCGTAATGGGTTTCTTTTCTCTTGCAGCTTTCAAGATTCTCTCTTTTAATCTTTGTCAGCAAAAATTGAATATAATGTCTCTCAGTCTGAGTTTTTTGTGCTTATGCTACATGTACTGTTTTGCACTTATTGGATGTGATAAAAATGATTTTCCTCAAATATGGTTGTTTGCAGCCATTATTTTTTGAATATTTTTGTGCTCCTTTTTAACCTCTACCTCTGGAACCTCATTGTGCATATTTTAATATGCATTCTGGTGTTCTGCCTTTCTCTGAGGCACTGATCTTTTTTTAAAACGATTTTACTCTCCTAATTGTGTAACATAATCACTATCAAGCTATCTTAAATTTCACTGATTCTTTTTCTACTAGTTAATATTTTCTCTTGTTCCCCTCTAGTTCATTTTTCATTTCAGTTATTGTATTTTTGTACTCTTCCTTTTTGTTAAAATTTTCTTCCTTCTTATTAATATACTCTTTTTATGAGACCTGGTCATCATATCTGACTTTACTTCTCAAAGTGGGGTTTCTTCAGTATTTTGAAAATACTTATAATGAATGCTTTAAAATCTTTGTCAAGTAAGTATATTAGGCCCTGCTTCAGGCAGTTTTGCAATCTAATTTTGTCCTGTGTAAGTGTTATATTTTCATTGTCTCTATATGTCATAACTTTAAGTTAAAAAGTGAATATTTCATTAACATAGAAATTTTGGATACAGATCTTGGCCATGGAGATTGTTGTTGTTGTCACCTTTTTTATTTGTTTATTTACTTGGATGTGCTGTTTTACTAAAGTCTATTTCCTCTTCATCGTGAAAACTTATTTTGCTCAAAGGTCACACAGCCTTTGATATATACACAGTCAATCTAAGCTGTCAGTGATTTTAGTAAAGTTCTATGTGTCTTTTGCCTGTGTAGTATCACAAATAGGTATTAAGCTTTAGTAATTGCAGAGGGATTATGTTATAGCTTTTGAGAATACCATGGGCAAAAATTGCCCCAGAGTCTGATCCAAATACTCTGCAGTGCTTTGCACAGGTAGTTTTGGGGCAAGTCTCTAAAGTCTGCTCTCCTACCAGGAGGGGCCTTATTAGCTGTCTCTTTTCTGGTTTTCTCTGGTAAACTAGTGGGCCTATAATTTGTTGCTTTCTTGAACTAGTAACCTCTTATTAACTACTTAGCACCAAAATCTACATTGCTTTTGAGATCTTCCCCATCTTCTATTACAAGTAAAGTCATGTTCTATTGGGAAGGAAAGCTTCAGTGCGCTTTTCCTTAAGGAACACTGGCCTGCTGCTCAAAAAGTGACACTCCCACCTTACAAGGGTGCTGAATGATAACAATAGATTTTGCTGTTCTCAGCTTGCCTCTCTTAGTGTGGAAGCTTCACCTGATGATTGAGCTGGGACAGGGATGATCAGGCATCCAATATTCTCAGCCAGCTACACCCGCTGTAGATCCTAAACTCTATGTTAGGGGGCTGGCTGTAGCAAAAGTGCCCCTGACCTGTAGCCACACTTGCCTAGTATTTAGCCTCTGAAGCATTAGTTTGGTTGTCTGGGGTGGATGAGAAATGCTTGAGGCTTATAACTTCTATGAGTACACTGTACCTCTTGATTGGAAGATAGAAGAGGAAACTCCCTTTTGTAGGCTACAGTCATTTTTAATACTCAACTCCCAGCCTCTGGCATTCAGTCAACAAATTTGTGTCCATATATTATAGTGTTCTGAGCTCAGTTTTACAGGGAAATATAGTCACTTTGTAACATGTGTATTAGATTGAAAAAAATGCAAATACATGTTTAAAAGAACCTTGCTCTAGGAAAAGTCTCAGAAAACTCAGGAACTGACATATAAACACCATCTTTAGGATTCTTTTGGTGCCCAGTATATTTTCTGTCTTGCATATCCCTCCCAGTAAGTAAAATGGGCTTTGATGCACTACAAAATTTTATGATTTTATGGGAAAAAGGGCTTTCTACTCTCTCCATCTCATCACCCACTGATTATTCTCTTATTCTTTGCTTCCAGGTTCCTGTGTGACTTATTTTCATATTTTGTGGTCAGGATTTGAGGCAAGTAACTCAGTACAGGGACTCAGATCTTTGGGTAACAAGCATGGGTTGATGAGATAGAGTGTATTTTCTGGTTAGCTATTGAATCTGAGGAATGCAAACTGTTTGTTAATGCTCTCTATATAACAATAGGAAAAGAAACAGAATAATGCATACAAAGATATTTCTCCTGTGACCAAGAGAGAGCCTAGCAGGAAAACTTAATGGTCTTACTTCTGAAAACTGCCCTGCGAAAACTCCAAACCATGAGGGGACAGCATGCAAGGAGAAATGAATGAGAGAAAAAAAAATGAGGTGGGTGCTTCAGAGATCCTTTGAACAAATGCCAGTGGCCATTAACAGACTGGAAGAATTTGAGGGGTTTTTGAAAAGTGCGTGATTGAGTGTTTAGGAAGTACTTCCACCCACAGCGATGCTGTGCATGGTACCCTACTAGGGAGAGTGGCAATCACATACAACTAAATATGATTGAAGGCTCTGTGAGTAGAGTAATGCATGACAAATACAACATATACAATGGCACTGTGGATGCATTGGGAGTGTTAACTTGCATGTGTAGGAATGCTTTAAGTAGGGCACAGATTTTCCCCTGACACCCTCCTCTGTGCTGGACTACTGCCTCAGTGAACATTCTAGATGAATTCCTTGAGTCAAAACTTAAGAACTAAAGGTCCTAGGAGAAAGCTTTTTATTGAATTCTTATGGGATTGCAAAGTTGCCTGACTGAAATGGGGAAAAGCTTTTCAGCATAGACATGGTATTCCTTTCTGCCTGTAGAATATTTTTCCTTTTTGTGTAACTTACCCTACCTGCAAACCTCAATTATGATGAACTGTTTTCACATGTTAGCCCCTCTCAACATTATCAAGGCTTCTCCTTTAGACCTTCCCAAATACCTTTCTGAATCCGATTTTACTATACTGAATCCCAAATGTTTTACTCTCAAGAATTGAAGGTGCTTCTTTTTTTTATCATCCTGGAAGATATCCATTCTTTTAAAAAAAAAAATGTTTGAATCATCATTATGTCACAATTTATTAGCGTTTGTGCATTGTACCTCAAATTTATATACTTTAACATGATTTTTTGTTGTTACTATTTTTCGAAGTATGTAGCTTCTACTTTGGTCCTTTTTTTATTGTGTCCCTACCAAATGCAGTGAAATCAGAGAAAAACAGAATGGGAGAGAGAGAGAGAGATCAGAAGCAAAGAACATCTGAGTCGTTTCTGGTTGTTAGTGAATATAAATAAAGCTACTGTATACTTTTGGATAAGGTATGTGTGTGAGCACAGGTTTCATTTTACTTTTTAAATAGCTAGGAATCACATTTGTAAGTTATATGGTAAGTTTAAGTTTAATTTGAAGACATTTATAAGAATGTTTTTTCAAAATGGCTTTAATATTTTGTGCTGCCATGAACAATGTATCAGAGCTCCAGGTACCCAGATCTTTACCAGCACTTGGTATCAGCCACTTTTTGGTTTCTCTTGTATTATGCATTTTAATAGGTATACATTTGCATCATTGTTGTTTTAATTTGCATCCCTTTATTGTCTGACAATGTTGGGGATTGCCTTGTGTACTTATTTGCCATTCACATATCTTCTCTGGTGAACTGTCTGTGAAGATATTTTCCCCATTTTTATTGAGTTGTTTGATTTATTACTATAGAGGTAAGAATTTTTATTATATTCTCAATTCAATTTCTTTGACAAAAATGTTATTTTCACATATTTTTCACAGTCTGTGTTTTGCTTTTTAATTTTTTTATTGCATTGTGCTGTACAAAAGTGGTTATTATTCTTATTATTATTTGTATAGTATAATTTACAATCTTTTCATTTGGATTTTTTTTCTTTTAATGCCATGTCTAAGAGCTTTTAGTAGTAGATGTATGAATCATTGTTGACAGATTTTCCCTCAGCACTTTGAATATGTTATACCACTGTCTTCTGACCTCCACAGTTTGTGATGAAAACTCAGCTGTTAATCTGATTATAGACGCCCATTTTTGCAATGACTTGCTTTTCTGATGCACCTTTCAAAATTCTCTTTATTCATCATTGACAAATTGAATATAATAGCTGTACATCTGGTTCTCTTTGTGTTTATTATAATTTGAGTTTGTTACACATTTTTGATGTGTAGATTAAGGTTTCTTAAGATTACATTTGGGAAGTTCTCAGTCATTATTTCTTTGAAGTTTTTCTGTACTTTTTTTTTTTTTTCCTTTTTCCTGATCTTTTCATACTCCTATTGTGCATGATTGGTTGTGCTTTCTGATGTTTCACTTTTCTCCTACTGAAGTATTTTCCTGCATTTATTTTATTCTCTGTTATTTTAAAGTATTGTAACCATCAATCTATTTTCTAGTTAGTCATTATTTCTTCTGTTAGTTCAAATCTACTGTGGAACCCCTCTATTGATTTAGTAATTTCAGATATAGTGCTTTTAAGCTCCAAAATATTCTCCTTTAAAAAAAAAAAAAACTTTTTCACAATAATCAACCACATTGTATATTGATAAAATTAAATTAAATTTAAAAAAATATTTTCTAACTTCTTATGAATACATTTGATGAGGCATTGTACTCATAACTTCCTTTATTTCTCAAGTAAGAGAAATAAATATTTATAATGCTTGTTTTAAAGTCTTTATCTGCACCTCCTCAGAGAAAGTTTCTGGTATCTGTAGTTTGCTTTTCTCCTGTGTTTGTGTTTGGGATACAATTATCTGTTTGTAGTTTTGTTTTGTTTTTGGAATATCTAGGAATTTTTATGTGACAGTTGGACATTTTAGGTGACTTATCGTAGCAACTCTGGATAATAATTTTAGTTTCCCCTACCAGGGAATGTTTTGTTTTTGTTGTCTATTATTTATTTGTTTATCAAATTGGAATAACTATATTCATGTAGTTTTCCCTGCAGTGTAAATCTTCTAATGTTGTTCCTATCAGGGCTTAGCCTTCAATATGCAGTCATTTGGAGAAGACATCA
This sequence comes from Galeopterus variegatus, assembly GCF_000696425.1. Taxonomy (NCBI): domain Eukaryota; kingdom Metazoa; phylum Chordata; class Mammalia; order Dermoptera; family Cynocephalidae; genus Galeopterus; species Galeopterus variegatus. The sequence continues at coordinate 75,366 of NW_007728658.1, read as the reverse complement.
GATTTACTAGGGTTCTCTTTGACTCTTTTCCTAATGTCTTTGTCTGCCTCTGGGTGTACCACACCAGTACTTAGACTTGCTAATTGCAGGTAATTATTATATAGATATCAAAAAGCCATGGGCAAAATTTGCTCCAGAGATTGATCCAAATAATTTGAATGCTTTTGGACAGGTAATTTTTAAGGAAAGTCTTTGAAGTTTGTTCTAATACCAAGAGGGCTCTTATTATCTATCTCTTTCCCTGGGTCTTTCCAGGAAACAAGCTGGTCTGTGTTTTAGCTTGTTGCTCACATGGAACTATACCTTATCTTATTGATTGATTACCAAAATCTACATTGTTTTTGAGAATACTTAGGCTAGACCTTTTCCACACTGTTACAAATGAAGCCATATTTTTTAGGGAGAGCTTTAATGTTCTCTGTTATTAGAGAAAACCTGTGACACTGGCCAAAATCATAGAATCACTTATCTGAAGCTGGCATTAAAGGCAGTGGCCTGCTTCTGTCACAGTCACAAGTCTGTTTTATGAGTATCATGGCAATAGATGACGTTCTTTTCAGATGCTGCATTTGCAGTAGAATTTCTACTCTATGATAGTTGGCTGAGAATTGGAACAGTTCTCTTGACCTCTAGTCACATATATCTGGTATTTAGTCTCTGAAACATTAAGCTGCGTATGTGGGATGGACAAAAAATGCTGGAGGCTTGTATCTTTCATGAGTACACTGTAGCTCTTATTGGGAGCTGGGGGACAGGGAGTCCCTTTTGTAGGCCACAGTCACCTTAAATCCTCAATCTCCAGCCTCTGGTATTTACTCAGTATATTTGTGTACTTATAGTTTTTTGTCCCAGATTCAGCTTCCCCAGAGAGATGCACGCCCCATATAGTATATCTCAGAATAATAATAATTTTAAAAAATACAATAGCATGCTCTAAATGAACTGGTTCTGGAAAAGATCCTGAGAACCCAGGATCTGAAGTTATATGAGGGCATCCTTAGGTACCAGGTACATTTTTCACCTTGTAGATCACTCCTGGTAAGTAAAATGGGCTTTTATACACTCTGTTGTCTGAAGAAGAAAAGGGATTCTTAATTACTCTCTTCATCCCATTGTCTGCTGATTATCTTCCTGCTTTTTTTGTTTGTTTTTTTTTTGTTGTTGTTGTTGTTGCTGTTGTTGTTGTTTTACTTCCAGGATCGTGTGTGTTTTCCCTAATGATTCTGTGTCTCAGGAGTTGAGATACATAACTCAGTTAGAGAGACCCCTGTGTTTACATTACAAGCATGAGATTTATGAGGTAGAGATTATTTACTGCTTAATTAATGAATCTCAGTAATGCAAACTGCTTATATATAACAATGAAAAAAGGAAAAGGAGAAGGCATGCAGAATATTTTTCATTACTAACAGAACCTAAAGGAAGGTTTAATATTTCTCAGTTCTGAAAACTGTCATGTGAAAGCTCCAGAATGTGAGTGGACAGCACTCAGCTAGGAAAGGACAAGGAAAGACAGTGGAATAGATGCTACAGACGTCCTTTGTGCTAATGCCAATTGCCACTGACAGCGTGAACACATTAAATGGTTGTTTCAAAGGTGCACAAGTGGGTACTTAAGCAGGGCTATCATCCTTAGACATGCTGTGTGTGGTACCCTACTGCAGAGGATGACAATCATGTGTAATTAAAAATGATTGTCTCCTCTGTTTGTGGAGTAATGCATAACACATGCGACATACACCATGACATTGTGGGTGAGTTCGGAGAATTTAGTTGCATGAAGGGGAATGCTTTTCTTAGAGCACAGGTTTGCCACCCTCACAGACCCTCCACCCCCATGCTGGCTTACCTCAAATGATCATTTTAGGTGCCTGATGAGAGGCAAGACATAGGGATTTAAAGTCCTAGAAAGAAATACTCCCACTGAGTTTTTCTGGCATTCATATACATTTTTAAAAAATTGCCTGATTGAAATTGGAACAAAGTTTTCCATGATATTGTGCAGTTCCTTTTTGCCTTGAGAGTATTATTCTTTTTTGCAGAAACTGTTTCCTACTCTATTGTCCAAATATGTTAACGTGTTCTCACCTATCAGCTCCCCTTCCCATTTTCAAGGCTTCTCCTTCAGGCTTCCCAAATCCCATTCTGCTTCTCAGAGTTCTACCCTTCTGAAAGTCAAAATACTTTCTATGTCAGGTATGAAAAAAGGGCTGGTTAGAGCGCAGTCTTATAACATCAAGGTCACTAGGTTGGATCCCTGTCCTGGCCAGTCACCAAAAAGAAAAACAAAAATGCATTTTCAGTTAGGAGAGATCTTTTTTTTGTTTCATATGCACATAATGACTGTGCTCATTTTTTAAAAGAGAAATATGTTTGAATCTAATACATGTAACTAATATATTAGGAGTTGTGTGTAATACTCAGAAACTTGTATTCTTTGATATGGATTTTTTTGTATATAATGAAAAAAATATTTGTATCTATTTTGCATTTACTTTTCTTATAGTGTCCCTTCCTCATTCAAGGATGGGCGGGGAGAAAGAGAGAGAAATAGTCTGATTCTTTTTATTCCCAAGTAAAGTAGCAGTCACAGATGGGCATCTGGATTTTTTCCAGTTATTAGTGATTATAAATAAAGCTACTCTATATATTTCCATACATATATATGTAAACACAAGTTTTATTTTAGTTGTGCATTTAGCTACTAGTAGGATTTAAAGGTCTTATGGCAAGTGTAAGTTTAAATTTAAAATTAATTAAACAATATTTTCCAGGATGGCTTTACTAATTGTGCTGCCATGAGTAGTGTTTCAAAGATCCAATTACCCAAATATTCACTAGCTCTCTGTATTAGAGGTTATTTTTTTAATAGCAATTTTAATATTGGATCTCCTTCTTGATCGAAAATATTAAACACGTGTGCATGTGCTTACTTGTCATTTGTATATCTTCTTTGGTAAAGTGCCCTTGAGATCATTTCCCATCTTTATTGAGTTGTTTGTTATCGGTGAGGTTTAATTTATAAATAGATAAATATAGATAGATAGATGCACTGAATACAATTTCATTGACAGAAATATGATTTACATATATTGTCTCTCAGTATGTTTTTTTTTTTTTTTTTTTTTTTTTTTTTTTTTCATTTTCTTAAGGTTTATTCACATTAGAGACAAGTTCTAAGAACTGAAGTTCTGGGAGAAAAACATTCCATTGAGTTTCTTTTGGGATTCATATCCTTTTTTACCAAAGTTGTTGACCAAAATATGAGCAAGACTTTTAGTGTCTTCATAGTGTTCCCCTCAACCTGTAGAGTATTTTTCCTTTTGTCAGAAACTATTCCCAATCCCAACCCACAGATCTCTTAACTGTTGTTACCTATCAGCTTCCATTCTCATTTTTGAGACTTTGCCTTTAAGCATTCACAAGTCCCATCCCATTCCTCAGATCCCTACCCTGCTGAAGCCCCAAGTATTTTTTCTCCTAGGTATTGAAGTACCTTCTTTTTCATGGACCTATGAGATTCTCATTCTTATAAAAATGTTTTTCATTATTTTACTTTTATTTTGTTACCTAAATAAAATATTATTTTAGAAAATATGTTTTGTTTATTAAAAAAGAAAATATGTTTTAAAGTTTTAATTTTATAATCAAAACATAATTGATTATACATATTTGTGGGGTACCGAGTTGACTAGCAGTATTTGTTTACAATATGTGATGATCAAATCAGTATTATTAACATGTTCATCATTGCAAAAGGTAATTGTTCTTTGTGTCCATTACCCAATTTCTACCTAACCCCCTCCTCTCTTCCTTTTCTACCTCTTGTAACCACAGTTATGTTCTAACCTTCTGAAAGTTCAACATATTAATGTGGTTTTTTGGTTTCTTTCTTTCCTTCCTTCCTTCCTCCCTTTCTCCCACTAATGACTGAGGACACGTGGTATTTCTTTTTCTGTGCCTGGTTTATTTCGCATAACATTTTTTCCAAGCTCATCCACGTTGCTGCAAATGGCAGAATTTCAATCTTTTAATGGCAGACTAGTATTCCATTGTGTATATATACCTCACTTTCCTTATCCAGTCATCCATTGATGGACATTTAGGTTGGTTCCATATCTCAGCTATTGTAAGTAGAGCTGTGATCAACATGGGAGTGCTGGTATACCTTTGACAGAAAGATTTCCATTCTTTTGGGTATATACCTACAAGTGCAATTACTGGACCATATAGCAGTTCTATCTGTAGTTATTTGAGAAACCTCTGTACTGTTTTCCATAGTGGCTGTAGTAATTTACAGTCCCACCAACAGTGTAGTAAGTATTCACTTTCCTCCACATCTTCTGGCATTTGTTATTCTCAGTCTTTTTGATAATAAGCAGTCTAACTGGGGTGAGATGATATCTCAATGTGGTTGTAATTTTCCTTTTCCTGATGATTAGTAATGTTGAGCATTTTTTCAAGTACCTATTTGAAATTTGTATGTCTTCCTTTGAGAAATGTCTATTCAACTCCTTTGCCCATTTATTAATTAGGTTATTTCTTTTTCTGTGTAGTTTGATTTCCTTGTATATCCTCGATATTAATTCTTTGTTGGATGTATAGTTTGCAAATAATTTATCTCATTCTGTAGGTTGTCTTTCACTCTGTTGATTGTTTCCTTTGGTGTATAAAGCTTTTTACCTTGATATAATCCCATTTGTTTATATTTCTTTTTGTTGTCTGTGCTTTGGGGGTCATATGCATGAAGTCTTTGCCCAGTCCTACTTCCTGAAGTATTTACCCTATGTATTCCATTAAGAGTTTTTAAAATTTCAGGTCTTATCCTTAAGTCTTTAATCCATTTTGAGTTGATTTTGGTATTGGTGAGAGGTGCAGGTCTAATTTCATTCTTCTACATATGGATGTTCAGTTTTCCCAGCACCATTTATTGAAGAGGCACTATTTTCCCTAATGTACGTTCTTGTTGCCCTTGTCAAAGATTAGATGGCTGTAAGTCTGTGGGATGATGGGTTGATTTCTGGGTGTTCTGTTATGTTCCTGTGGTTTGAATGTCTATCTCTATGCCAGTATCACGCTGGTTTGGTTAGTATAACGTTGTATAATTTGAAGTCAGGTAGTGTTATGCCTCCACATTTATTTTGTTTTGCTCAAGATTGCTTTGGCTATTTGTGGTCTTTTCCTGTTGCATATGAATGTTAGTTTTTTTTTTTTGTTTTTTTTTTTTCCCATTTCTGTGGAGAATGTCATCGGCATTTTGATGGGGATTGCATTGAATCTGTAGATTGCTTTGGGTAGTTGGACATCTTCACAATGTTCTTCTTCTTCTTTTTTTTTTTTTTTCCTTTTTGTCTTTTTTCATGACTGGCAACGGATCGCAACCCTCAGTGTCGTGCCCGTACCAGACCAGGACCAGCTACGGGATCACAACCCTCGGTGTTGCTCCCGCACCTCGCTCAGTCAGTGAGCGGCCGGTCTGTATGTGGGATCCGAACCCTCGGCGGGAGCGCCGCCACGCTTCCCAAGTGGCGCACTGTAGCAGTGCACCACCAGGCCGGCCCCTTCACAATGTTCTTCTGATCGAAGAGCATGGAATATCCTTCCATATATTTATGTCATCTTTAATTTCTTACAGCAGTGATTTGTAGTTCTCATTGTAGAGATCTTTTTCATCTCCTTGGGTAAATTTATTCTTCGGTATTTTACTTTTTTGATTACTATTGTAAATAGGCTACCTTTCTTGATTTCTTATTCTGCTAGTTAATCGTTGGAGTATAAAAATGTAGACATTTTGGTTGGTTCCATATCCTGGCTATTGTAGAAATAGAGCTGCAACAAAAATGGGAGTGCAGGTATCCCTTCAACATTACGATTTGCATTTCTTTGGGTATATCCCCAAAAGTGGATTGCTGGAACATATGGTAGCTCTATCTGTGGTTGTTTGTGTAACCTCCATGCTATTTTTCATAATAACCATACTAACTTACAGTCCAAACAAAAGTGTAGAAGAGTTCTCCTTTCTCTTCATCCTCACCAACATTTGTCATTCTTTGTCTTTTTGATAATAGCCTAACTGGGATGAGATGATATGTCAATATGGTTTTGATTTGCATTTCCCTGATGATTAATGATGATGGGTATTTTTTTATGTACCTGTTTAAACTGCACTTTAGACCAAATGCACATGATACACATATACAGAATATTTAATACAACGACCGAATATACATTCTTCTCATCAGTACATGCATCATGCTCCAGGATAAGACCACATGTTGTGCCACAAATTAAGTCTCAATACATTTTAAAGGTTTGAAATCATATCAAGTATATTTTCAGATGACAATGGATTAACTTTGTCTAACACAAATTCATGGAAATTTAACAACATGCTCCTGAAGCAAATGAAAATACAAGCACAACTTACCAAAACCTATGAGGTACTCCAAAAGCAGTACTAACAGGGAAGTTTATTGCGATAAGTGCTTACATGAAAAGAATAGAAAGACTTCAAATAAACAAGCTAACCTTAAAATTCAGAGAAGTAGAAAAATAAGAACAATCTAATTCCAAAACTAGTAGATGGAAAGAAATAATTAAGATCAGAACTAAATGCAGTAGAGACTAAAAGAATGAGACAAAAAAAAATCAAGAAAATGTAAGGTTGATTTTTTGAGAAGATAAACAATATAGACAAGCCATTGGCTAGATAAATGAAAAAAAGAAAAAGAAGACCCAAACAACAAAATTCAGAAAAAAAAAGTCATTACAGCTGATACCACAGAAATACAAAGACTTATTACAGACTATTAGAAACAACTATTTGCCACCAAATTTGAAAACCTGGAGGAAATGGATAAATTTCTAGACACATTCCAAACTACCATGACTGAACAACGAAGAAATAGAAAACCTGAACAGATCGATAACCAGCAATGAGATTGAAGAAGTAATCAGAAATCTTCCAACCAGAAAAACAAACAAACAAACAAACAAACAAACAAACAAACAAACAAACAAAAAAAAAAACAGGACCAGATGGCTTTACAGCCGAATTTTATCAAAACTTTAAAGAAATAATAGCACTTCTCTTCAAATTTTTCCAAAAATTTGAACAGAAGCCATCCTTTCAAACTCATTCTATGAGGCCAGCATCACCCTGTTATCAAAACCAGATAAAGATATAACCGAAAAAAAAAAAAAAAAGTACAGGCCAATATCTCTGATGAACACAGATGCAAAATCTTGAGCAAAATATTAGCAAACAGAATACAGCAACGCATCATAAGTTATACCCCATGATCAAGTGGGATTCATCCCAGGGATGCATCAATGGTTGAACCTATTTAAGTCAATGAATATGATACATCACATCGAGTAAAGCAAGGACATCTTCAGAGACCATTAAACTTACTCATGCACTAATACAAAGAGAAAGGGTGCTCCTGGCAACAAAACCAACTGATCTAGGAGGCCAGGAGTACCTTCAAAAGCTCACACTCTTAACACTCCCACCTCACACCCCGAGGCTTTGGGGATAAAAATGTATAAATTATCCTGCGCAGTTTTCAGATCAAGTCGTTGAACAAGGTCATCTGGGAACACTCTGACCTCACCCCCAATGGGCCAAAGGGCCAGATTGAAGGCCCTGGGCTTTGTTTTGTTTTAAGACTCAGGTCTAGCATACTCTCTTCTCGCTGGACAAGGTTCCAGACATTCCACTGTCATTGACTCTTCCCTTCTCATGTGATTTTAAGAGATTTAACCCTCACCTGTCACACTTTTGATACTATGTTTCCATATTTTTAATAGCGAGAGAAAATTAGACCTGCTTTAAAATCTACACATTGGGACTCCCCACCCCAAATTTAGATTGGACTGTGCGTGACTTTTCTGTTTGGGGCTCAAAATGGGAATGTACAGAAAGATAGTTTGAGACTCCACTGTCCACTAACACTGTTGTATTTGGCAGGATCTGGATGGAGGGAGGTGTTTATTGTTGCCTGGTCTCTGGATGCTGTGATTCCATGTCATTCTCTCAGGACTGTTGCCTCATTGCGTGCCATTCTCTAATATAGTTCCCTTTGTGACCTTCCCTACTGTCCTGGGAAAGCTTTGGCCCTTCTGCAGACAGGTCCCTGCCTTCTGACTTCCCAGGGGCTCTGGGCAGTGTCCTGGCACAAATACAAGCTCAAGCTCAATCTGCCTTTAGACCTCACAGTGTTTTGAATAAAAGCAAGTTTGCAGATAGGTCAAAAGAGAGGGGGGAAAGCAAGGACAAAACCATATGTTTATCTCACTAGATGCAAAAAAAGCATTTGACAAAATTCCGCATCCCTTCATCATAAAGATCCTAAACAAATTTTTTATAGAAGGAAAGTATCTCAACACAATAAAAGCCATATATAATAAACCCACTGCCAACATCATGCTGAATGGAAAAAAGCTGTGAACTTTTCCTTTAGGAACAGGAAAAAGACAAGGATGCCCATTCTCACCATGCCTATTTAACACAGTATTGGAAGTACTAGCCAGAGCAATCAGGCAAGAGAAACCAATAAAGGGCATTCAGGTTGGAAAAGATGAAGTCAAACTCTCCCTATTTGCAGATGACATGATCCTATATATAGAAAAACCTATAAGCTCTATCAAAAGCTCCTACAGCTCATAAAGAAATTCAGTAAAGTTACAGGATAAAAAAGCAATACGCAAAACTCAGTAGCATTCTTATACACCACCATCAAGAAGCAGAAAATAAAATGAAAGAAAGCAAGCCTAGATACCATAGCTACTAAAAGAATAAAATATCTAGGAATAAATTTAACCAAATATCTCTACGAGGGGAACTACAAAACACTGCTGAAAGAAATTAAAGAAGACACCAAAAGATGGAAAGATATTCCTTGTTCAAGTGTTGGTAGCATTATTGTTGTGAAAATGTCCATACTACCCAAAGCAATCTACAGATTCAATGCAATCCCCATCAAAACACCAATGACATTCTTCACAGAAATAGAAAAAACAATCCTTAAACTCGTACAGAATAACAAAAGGCCTTGAATAGCCAAAGCAATCCTGAGCAAAAAAAAATTGAAATAAAAGTAAAAAAAAAAATAAATAAAAGGCAAGGCATTACACTGTCCGACTTCAAAGTATACTACAAAGGTATAGTAACCCAAACCACATAGTACCGGCATAAAAACAGACACATGGACGAATGGAACAGAATAGAGAACCCAGAAATTAACCCATGTACTTACAGCCAACTGATCTTTGATAAAGGCACCAAGAACATACATTAGGGAAAGTATTGCCTCTTCAACAAGTGGTGCTGGGAAAACTGGATATCTATATGTAGAAGAATGAAACTAGACCCATATATTTTGCCATATCCCAAAACAACTCAAAATGGGGTTAAAGACTTAAGTATAAGACCTGAAACTGTAAAACTCCTGGAAGAAAACATAGAAGAAACACTTCAGGACGTAGGACTGTGCAAAGATTTTTTGAATAAGACCCCCAAAGCACAAGCAACAAAAGAGAAAATAAACAAATGGGATTATATCAAACTTAAAAGCTTCTGCACAGCAAAAGAAGCAGTTAACAGAGTGAAAAGTTGACCTACAGAATTAGTGAAAATATTTGCAAATGAAACATCTGACAAGGATCAATATCTGGAATATACAAGGAACTCAAATAATTTAACAGTAAAAAACCAAATAATCCAATTTTTTTAAATGTGCAAAGGTGCTGAATAGACATCTCTTAAAGTAAGACATATAAAATGTTATTTTTTAATTGACAAATAAAAATTATATATATTTATTATGTACAACATGCCCTTTTGAAATATGCATATATCGTGGGATGGCTACATCGAGCTATTTAACACATAGATTACTTCACATACTTCTTGTTTGTGGTAAGAACACTTAAAATCTATTTTCTTAACGATTTTCAAGAACACTATACGTTGTCATTAACTATAGTCACCATGTTTTACAATAGATCTCTTGAATCTATTTCTTCTGTACAGATGAAATTTTGTATCCTTTGGCCCAAATCTCCCTACCTCTTCCCCAATCACACCAGCCCCTACCCACTAATTCTATTCTTTGCTACCATGAGTTCAACTTACACAGACATGACGTTTAAGTGAGATCATGTAGTATTGGTCTTCCTGTACCTGGCTTATTTCACTTAACCTGATGTCCTCTAGGTTTATCCATGTTGTTGCAAATAACAGGATTTTCTTTTCTTTAAGGCTGAATCATATCCCATTGTGAATATATACCACATTTTATCCATTCACTCGTGTAAACTTAGGTTGATTCCATATCTTGGCTATTGTGAATAGAGCTGCGGTAAACATAGGAGTACAGATATCTCTTTGACACACTGATTTCATTTCCTTTGGATGTATACTCAATGGTGGGATTTCTGGATCACATGGTAGTTCTATTTTTAATTTTTTGAGGAATCTCTATACTTTTTCCATAGTGGCTACACTAATTTACAGTCCCACCAACAGTGTACAAGTGTTCCCTTTTATCAACATCTTTGCCAGTTCTTTATATCTTTTGTCTTTTTGATAATATCCATTTTTATAGGTGAAAGGTAATTCTCATTATGATTTTAATTTGAATTTCTATGATTAGTAATGTTGAACTTTTTTCCACATATCTGTCAGTTAACAAAATTCATTTGAGATTTATCCATTTTTTTGTCAATCAGTATTCTTTTTTTTCCCCAGCTGCTGGAGATTATGAAGGCAGTTGCTGTCATACTTAGCACGAAGGTGTTTGTGTGAACACAAGTTTCATTTCACTTATGTAAATAGCTAGGAGTGGAATTGCTAGGAGTCATATGGAAAGTGTATGCTTACATTGATAAGAAACAAAAAAATTGAGTTACAAAATAGCTTTACCATTTTGTGTTTCCATGAAAAATTTTCAGAGATCAAGTTGCCCAAATCCTCATAAGCACTTGTTATTAACAGGCTTTTCTTTTCTTTTCTCTCTCTCTTTTTTTTTTTAGTGTGTTTTTGTGTGTGTTTTATTATTATTTTAGTTTTTTGTCAGTCTATTATATGTTTAGTTTTATCTCCTAGTAGCTTTAATTTGCATTGCCTCATTGACTGATGATTCTGAGCATTTCTTCATGTACTTAATTATTATCTTTATATCTATTATGGTGAGGTTTCCATTGAGATTTTTTTTCCTCAATTTTGTCTTTTTTGTTTTTGTTTTTTAGTTTTCAGAAGGTTTTTTTTTTATATATTCTGATTACTAGTCCTTTGACAGAAATGCAATTTGAAAATATTTTACCTCAGTCTGCTGTTTGTTATTTTTATTGTTTTAACAGTAGCTTTAGCAGAGGAAATGTTCAATTGTGATAAAATGCAATTTATCATTTTTTTTTAATTTTATGGATTGTACTTTTCATTTCATATCTAGGAACTTTTTCCCTCAGACAGAGTCACAAAGATTTTCTTTTCTTCCACAGATTTTCTATTTTATTTTTCACATTGAGGTCTGTGATCCAATTTGATTTCTTCTGTATGTGTGATATATATTTTGAGATTCATGTTTTTGCATATGGACATCTAATTGTCCCAGCACTATTTGTTCAAAGGTTAGCCTTTCTCCATTGACTTGTCTTTCAACCTTTATTGAAAATCAGGTGGCTATATTTCCATCAGGTTATTTGGGGACTCTATTCTTTTTTTTGGATCTATATGTCTTCTATTTTGCCAATAAATGACTGGTGTGATTACTCTTATTAGTCTTAAAATTGATAAGTGTGAATCACTGAATTTTGTTATAAGTTTTATAATTGTTTTGGATATTCTAGTTCCTTTACCTCATCTTATAAATAAGCTTAAAGGGATTGTACTGAATCGGTAAATCAACTAGGAGAGAATTAATACTTGTCACTGAAAAAAACAAAAACTTGTAGAAGACAGCAAGGAATAAACAATCTACAAATCCATATGTGGTGACAATAAACAATGGATAGAACAGACAGTACATTTCTCACAGCACAGAAAATAGCAGGAGCCTCAGCATGCTTGCTCCATTTCCTTTTGCCCAAAAATACCATCAGGTAATGCAGTAGGCCCAGATGGAGCTTTTATACTATGTAGTGGTTGTTGCGGCTGAGGGACAAAGGTACAAGTGGTCAGCCTGTTTCATAGCAAGCAGCAAACAAGTCAGCCTCCCTCTTCTAGGGGTGAGCATTTGCAGGCTGGTCATCCCATAGTTACTCTGACCTCCTTAGTTGCCTGTGTGACCAGCTGCAGAAACTTCTCAGTTTCAGCAGACAGTAATTCTTGCAGTTTGTCATACTCAGCAAGGACATGCAGAGGAATTTAGGGCCCGTGATTGACTGCTGTTATGAGTAACACATAATATTGAGCTCTTCTAGTATATGAATGTGGTTTATCTCTACTCATTTATATCTTCTTCAGTTTCTTTCATCAGTTTTTATTGTTTTCAGCACAGAGATCCTGTACACATTACATTAAATTTATTCCCCTCGCAGGGATTTTGTCCATAACAATGTTTGTATCACATATCAGATACCTGAATCAAAAATAGCTGAGGGACTTGCCCAAGGACATATGTTGACCTGAGATAGAATAATAATAACAATAATAATGATTTAAAAAAAAGACATTTGCACAATACTTCATGTCCTTCTCTTCACTCTTACTATGTACTAGGAATATTTCTAAGCTCTTAACACATATGAATTCAGTTACTCTTTACAAGAACCATATGAAATTGGAGCTGGTATAACCACCTTTGTTTTACAAATGAGAGAAGAGAAAAGGAGGATAATAACTGCCTTAAGGACACACAGCTAGCAAGAGGCAGAACTCTTATTTAAACCCAGTCAGTCCCTCTCCAGTGACTTTAAGTCACTTGTTTAAGTCAACTCACCATCGTGCCTCAGTTCCTTTGATTCTAAATCCAGCATTAGAATGTCTGAGCCAGCTACAGTTCCTTATGTGAATTTGGATAATGGCCCTGCTCACAGGGGCAGAGGGGCTCTGAGGAAACTCACAAGTACTCACACCTGAAGGGTGTGAATGATCTGGATTGGAATGAGTTGTGCTTTCACCCAAGATTGTAAACCCTCATCAGAGGACACTAGGAAGGCTGATTATGTTTTGTGTACAAAATTCTCCTTGAGATTGTGCAATTGGGTGTGATGGGATTAGATAGGAGGGAAGGTTCAAATTTTTGAACATACATAAAGATACTTAAATTATATTTATTGGACTGAATATCTTTCACCAAATCCAAGTTTGCCCTGAGGTATGTTCCCATTTCTACATGGTTACGTTTTTATGTGGGTTAAATTTGAATAAAATTATAGTTGTTGGTTGACATTCACGCGGTAGTAGTCTGAGTCTCAACAAATAGGAAACAGCCACCTTTCTCTGGCTTGCTGTAGAGGGAGGCCTGCCTTCAGCCATGCCTCTTTTACTTTTACAGTGGGTGATGGTAGCTATAAATAGGTTATAAGTTATTGAAACCACCATGATTTCATTACTTATGTATATAATGGTGAATAAAGACAAATCCACAGTTTTTGTTTGGTTTGGTAAGTGTCCATTCCTATTCCTGGTGAATTAGATGAGTAAGCTAGGCCCACACATGGATGTAAGGAAGGGTTGTTGATGATGGGTGGGAAAGACTGGTGATGTAAGGAAGGGTTGGTGATGATGGGTGGGAAAGACTGGTGTCAAATTCTCTGCCTCCCAGCTCTCTCAGACCTGTAGTGTTTATAGGTTCTGGGCACATTTCTTGTCTGTTTTGTCTGTTAATATTTCTACTGGGAATAATGGATAAGGGACTATGATCAAAAATGGGAGCCAACTTGGGAGCCAAAGATTATTGGGTGAATATAAATATTTTGGGTCTTCTATTTTATGGATGATATGGGACTTACTATAGTACTGTTAGATGTAGGCTTGACTCAATTTTGAAGTTACGAAGGCAAGTTAGTACCCTGAACTCTGGAGGACTTTGGGAAGTCCATTTTAAGTGTCCCTGACCTCTTAAATCTTCATAGTGAGTAATTTGGACAGATATGTTTTTCCAAATTTCTCAACTTCCCAATCCACAAGGCTTTCTGTAACCTGTTTTTTATGCTCCTAAACGAAGACTGTTTTTGGTCTTGGAATCTATTTACCTGTTTCCTTCCATGTTATCTGAGGGTTATTTGTTATTTGTCCAGGCCAAAAAAAATTCAAACACATGGACGACTGTGGCTCAGGATGGAAAATTTGGAATAGATCCTCCCTACAACCAGACCTATGAAAAAAAGGCTGAGAATTCCAGGGTTGAGAGGAGAAACAGGACATCTGTAGGCTCTAATCCCATTTTCTCTCTTGAAAATTAGTCCAGGTAAGTTTTATATTTTGTTTCCTCTCTGAGGAAGGATAAGATAAAGGGATTTCTGCCCTTTACCTCTTGGAAACTCCTGACTTCTCTCTCCTTCTTGCTCTTGATATTTCTTCATGTTTTCTATGCTTCTTTTATGGTTTTATCATTAAGGTATGGAAGTCCAAAGAAGGTTATATTAATTTTCATTTGCTGCATAACAAATTAATCCTAACTTTAGTAGCTTAAAACAATACACATTTATCATCCCAATGTCTCCATGAGTCAGGAGGCTGTATAGAGCTTAGCTGAGTTCTTGGATCAACGTTCTGCACAAGTAGGATTTCAGTTCAGGGTCTCACGAGGCTGAAATCAAGATCTCAGCTGAGGTTGTGATTTCTTCTGAGGTTCAAGGGCCTCCTTCAAAACTGGCAAAATTTAGTCCCTTGTACTGTAAGACTGAGGCTCTCAGCTGATAGAGGGTGCCTGCCAATTTTGCTGTGTGGTTTTGTTTACAACATGGCAGTTTACTAATTTAAGGCTGCTCACTCTGGTCTGTGGCTTCTAGATTCCATTTTAAAGAGCTTACCTGATTAGATAAGGTCCACTCGGGATAATCTACCTTTTGATTAAATCAAACTAAAAAATTAATGAACTTAATTGCATCTGTCACATCATTTTGGCTATAAAACATAACATAATCATGGGCGTGATAGCCTATAAAATTCAAAAGATCTACTCGCACTAGAGGGAAGGAGTCAATTAAGGCATGTGCAAAGGGGCTCATATTTGGTATCATCAGAGAGTTCTGCCTTCCACAAAGGAGTTTGGAAGTTTTTTTTTCTGTTTGCTTGTTTGTAGTTTTATTTTATTTTGTCAATATTCAATGTGGTTGATTATTGTGGCCCATTACCGAAACCTCCCTACCTCCTCCCTTTCCCCCCTCCCTCCCAACAACCTCATATCTGTTCGCCTGTCATATCAGTTTCAAGGAATTGTTAATTGTTGTGTCTCCTTCCCTCCCTTCTTTTTTGTGTGTATTTATTTATTTATTTTTAGCTCCCACAAATAAATGAGAACATGTGATATTTCTCTTTCTGTGCCTGACTCGTTTCACTTAATATAATTCTCTCTACATCCATCCATGTTGCTACAAATGGCCGTATTTCATTCTTTTTTTTATAGTAGAGTAGTATTCCATTGTGTAGACATACCACATTTTCCATATCCACTCATCTGATGATGGACATTTGGGCTGGTTCCAACTCTTGGCTATTGTAAAGAGTGCTGCAATGAACATTGGGGAACAGGTATACCTTCGACTTGATGATTTCCATTCCTCCGGGTATATTCCCAGCAGTGGGATAGCTGGGTCATATGGCAGATCTATCTGAAATTGTTTGAGGAACCTCCATACCGTTTTCCATAGAGGCTGCAACATTTTGCAGTCCCTCCAACAATGTATGAGAGTTCCTTTTTCACCGCAACCTCACCATTCTTTTGTATATTAGGGGTTTGGAAGTTTGAGGTGGAGGTTTCGGATGAAGAAAGATGTTTTGGTGTGTTGATGGGTCCTTCAACTTTGTTTTATTTTTATTTATTTATTTATTTATTTATTTATTTATTTATTTATTTATTTATTTATTTATTTGTCCTTGTTGAGACCGGCCGCACCACGCTCAGCCAGTGAGCACTGTGAGCGAACCGGCCATCCCCATATAGGATCCGAACCCGCGACGGGAGCGCTGCTGCGCTCCCAGCGCCACACTCTCTCGAGTGTGCCATGGGCTCGGCCCAACTTTGTTTTATTTTTATATTTATTTTATTTTTTATTGTAATGTAGTTGATTATACATATCTGTGGGGTAGAGTGTTGAATATCAATATCTGTGTGCAATATGTTATGCTCAAATCAGGATAAGTTTTATATTCAACATTATATAATATAATCTTTTTTCATGTCCCTTTACCAATTCCTCCCTTACCCTCCTAACCACCCCCTTTGACCCTTCTAGTAACCTCAGTTCTCTTCTCTCCATTTGAAAGTTCAATGTATTAAAGTGATTGTTGTATCTGCCTTTCTTTTTTGTAATTTATTTGTTTCAGCTTTGGAAGACAGCAAATAATAAATACAGCATCGCTTCTAATGACTTGAAATTCAATAGATTCATACAGATAAGGAAATATCTTATGTTAGTGAGAGAAGAAGAATTATTCTCTTTCAGCCTGAAAACCTGCAAATCAAGCATGCATCCTTCAGGTGAGAGGATATTAATGCAGGGAAGGATGAAGGAGGGCAGTGGGGGTGCATGTTTCGCAGATCTTTTGTATAATCCTGGGGGGCACACATGGACTGGAAGCATCAGGTGACAGTATGAAAGTAACATGGCTGGGAAGCATTTGGGTAGGACTGCCATATATAGCCACACTTTGTGAAGTGCCTCACTCAAAAGGGTGCCACTCAGTTATAATAAAATATGATCGGCAGTTTTTTGAGTGTGATAATTCACATGTACATCTATGTGAGGTAGTTTTTGGGTGGGATGTGGTGTGACTGCCTCCACACGGATGCACTGACTTTAGCCAAATCACTTTGTTCACTGAAATGCCTCTGGAGAGTAAAGACCTAGGATTTGAGGGCTTCTAGGGAAAACTTCCCATCCAGGTTCTTCAATGATTTACACACCTTTGTCCAAAAAGGGCCTGAGTACCTTGGAACAAGATTTGGGTTTGATCCTTTGCTCTCACTATCTTTAACCAATTTTCCTCTTATGCACTCATGCCACTTCTCTTCTTAAAATCAGAGAAATCCTCCCTTCTTCTGTATATTCGGATATCACTCTATCAGCAGCAGTTCCTAGGTGCCTAGAATTTTTCATTCAGTTAGTCTCTTTGTACATTTTAACTATTTTTTTGTTGGGTGTTGTGTGGAACATAACCATTTGCTGAAGTAATTAGAGGTTTCACTTCTTGGACCTTGGGAATGAGGAAATATTGCATAGACTTTTCTCTCTTCTTAAAGTGCCCTATCTTGACCCAGATCCTTCAAAGAGAGATTAAAAGAGAGAGACAAAACAGAAAGATAAAAGATGGCTAGCATCACAGTATTTGGGAGGTTGTGGTGGTGTGTGTGTGCAGGTTTTTGTGTGTGTATGTGTGTGCTACTTTGGGGCTCTTGTTATATGTATAGAATGGTGCATTGTATTGTTCATGTGTTTTTGGATGTGGATTTTAATCTTAATTGGCCATTATGTGTTCATTGTTCATTCGTACTTTCTTTTGTATGTTTAGCTTCTGTTGTCTTATTATTTTGTTTTTATTACTGTAGGGTTTCATAAAAATGAGTTTATGTTTAATATTTGTGATATTTCTTCATGCCCTTTACCCAACCTATCACTTCCAAAACCCCCTCCCTCCCTCACCCGCCACAATCTCTAGTATCCTTAGGATTGTTCTCTCCTTCTGAAAATTCAATGTATTGTTGTGGCCTTTTCTTTCTTTCTTTCCTTCCTTCCTCCCTCCCTCCCTCCCTCCCTCC
>NW_007728658.1:30748-57236 GCF_000696425.1 Galeopterus variegatus | reverse complement strand
TCCATCCCTCCCTTCATTCCTAGCAGCCAATTATGAGTGAGAACATGCGGTATTTCTGTTTTTTGTCTGTCATTTTTCACTTAACATAATTTTCTCCAGACTCATTCATGTTGTTACAGATGGCAGAATTTTGTTCTTTTTTATGGCTGACTAGTATTCTATTATGTATATATACCACGTTTTCCTTATCCAGTCATCCATTGATGGGCACATAAGTAGGTTCCATATTTTGGCTATTTTTATGGCATTTGCTATTGATGATTTAATTCATATGATTTATCTATGTTGTTTACAATTTGCAATGAGTTTTTTTCTTGCTGTAATTTTAATTGTTGGGGTTTACTCCATGTTTGTGAGTTTGTGTATATGTGTGTGTGTGAGAGAGAGAAAGACGGAGTGAGGAAGATATTATCTGAGTCATAATTTGTTTTTGTATTTTTGTTCTTTGAAATTTTCTTAATATGTGTTGAGGATTCTTTTGCTTATATTAGTGTTTGGGTTCATTCCTTTTATTATTGTTTTAGTTGTTGTTTGCTTGTTTGTGAGTTTTTCTTTATGGCTTCTTGGCAGTTAGTCTCCCATATTCCTGAAATTTATGAAGCTGTGGAAATGAATACTATGAGTTAACTGAGAAAGAGAAGGATGGCGCTTTGGGTGGTTGAAGCACAGTACTTTTCCTGCTTTTTATTTATTTATTTTTTTGACCACTGTTTTTCTGTGAAGAGTTTTTTTTAAATAAGAATCGTGGAACATAATTTACATATAATAAAATTCACCATATTCAATTGTACAATTAAATGAGCTTTTGCAAATATGTATAATGTAACTGACACTGAAACATTTCTGTCAGCCCCCAGAATTTCTTCACAGAAATTTGCAGTCAATCCTCCTCCCTCACCTTTAGATACTGGCAACCACTGATTTTTCATTCTGTCACTCAAATTTTTTTTTTTTTCTATAATATTGGGCCAAATCATATAAAATGTGGTCTTTATATTTTATTTGGCTGATATAACTGAACATAATGTCCCTGATAGTCATGAAGTTGTGTGTGCTCCATTTTATTGCTAAATAGTATTCCATCATATGGATGTACCACTGTGTTGTTCATTCACAAGTTGAAGGATACTTGGATTATTTTCAATGTGTGGCAATTAAAAACATAAGTGTTACAAACATTTGAGTATAACTTTTAGTGTGAACACAAGTTTTCAGTTCTCTAGGGGAAATATCTACGAATGGGAATGCTGAGTCTTTCACAAACGTATGTTGAACTTCATAAAAAGCTTTCAAACATTCAAAGAGTCTGTGCCATTTTGCAGTACAAAAAATGCACAAGGTTTCCAATTTCTCCACTTGTCAACACTTGCTATTTTCTGTTTGATTTTTGTTTGTTTTTGATAGTAGCCATCCTGATGGGTGTGAAGTGATATCTCATTGTGGTATGAATACAGTTCCCTAATGATTAGTGATGTTGAGCATCTTTTTATGTGCTTACCAGCAGACATTTTTCAAAAAGTACTTTGTTGATGACGTTTTGACTTATTGGTGTATAGCTGTAGAATTGAGATGAAGCCTTGAGACATTTTAGTGTATTGAGAGCAATGGAGGTGCCCGAATGCTGGGGGAATTGGGGACATCCGGATTAATTGTCCCTCACCTCATTCTCCTCTTTTCTGTCTCCATGGGAAGTAATGTAGCTAATTGTATATTTTACTAAGTACACACACCTCCCTTTCTACAGATTTAACTAGGCTCCCTACCTCTCAAAACATAACTGGCTTGGGGTCTGTGGATTTCTTTCGCCTAATTGTTTTCACCTTCTCTCAGACTCAGTATTTAAAGGGAAGTCAGACCCCTGGGAGGCTTGTATCTACAAATGAAAAGTTTGGAAGAGACCCTTTCAACAATGAGAACTCTAAGAGAGGTGGAGAAAACTCCAGGCCTGGGAAGAAAGAATGGGATACTCTCAGGATCTAAGGCCATCTGCTCTCTTGGAAATTATTCCAAGAGAGGTAAATGATCTGTATCCTCTCTAGAAATGGTGGAGACAATGGTATTTCTGCCCTGTAAATTCTGGCACCAGAATCATCTCCCCTTCTTTTCCTGCATGTACACTTTGCTTCTTCTGTTGTTTTGGTGTTAAACCTCTGAACAAGGTGCTGGGAAGGTTGAGGCAGAGTGGGGTTTGGTGGGTGTGGTGGGGGGACATTTAACATTGGGGGAAGGCAATACATTTTAAATATGCTGTTCCTACTGACTTGAAAATCAACAGGAAAATATCGATAAATTTATTTGACCCCAAGGAAGAGAAAAAGGGAGAACCGTTTCTTATTTTTCAGGCATCCAAAGCAGCACATTAAATATACAACCAGTAAAGGGATGCTCCCTCAAGAAGGGTTAGAGAAGGGCCATGAATTGGCAATCACACGATGGAAATTCCACATCGGATGAAAACTGCGTGCATTCATTTCTGCGGGGCCAACACCTTCAGTTGAGTGTAGTGCCCTATTCGAAAGAGTGTCACTCACGTAGACTAAAACATGATTGTCACTTTTTTGAGTAGAGTAATACACATCATTATGATATGTGTGTTGATCACAGGTAAGAGTGTACGTGACCATGTGCACAGAGCTGCCCTTCCTTGAGTCCAAGTACTACCCTCGCTTACCCTTCCTCAACTGACTCCCATAAACAGGTCTTGAGAGGCAAGGCCTAGACATTGAGGGCTGAAAGGAAAAATCAACTATGTGGGTTTTCCAGGGATTTGTACACCCTTGTTGAAAGGATGGATGCCTACACTGGTAACAAAATTTGTAGCAAGGGTATGGCTTTCCTTTTTTGTGTATTCACAGCTTTTACAATTGCAGAACCTGAGTACTCTTTTTTGTTTACCCCCAAATCCTTAAACCTATTCTTCCCTTCTTACATTGCTTATAGTTCAGGAACCTTTTCCTTTTTCTTTACAGCTCTTCTAATTCTCTCATGCCTCAAACACTTTCCTGTGCACCCAAAAGCTCTTTACTCTCTCAAGATTGAAGACAAGTCTTTCCTCCGAGGTTTGGATGATCTTCTGTACTTTGAAAAAAGGTATCTTTATGAAGTTTCTGTATATTAAATATAAAAATATATACATATTTAAATATTTATTGAACATATATGTGTATAATTATTTTCTGAATTCTTCATAACAGTAGGGGTTATGAAGATGAATAGAACATTTACTTGGTTAGTTTCCTTTAGCCTACTGAACATTTTATTTTTAAAAATTATATGAAGGGATAATGGGAGGGAAAGGTATTCATTTCTGACCTCTTGAGAATGATGACATGTCCCTTTATTTTTCCTTTTCCACTTTCCTTCCACTTCTTAACCCAAGTCGTTGCAAAGAAAAGACAAGAGTCCCAGAGATAAGATGGCCTGCGTTAGATGCCTGCAGACTGTGAGCAGTATGGGAGCAGTGATTGGGAAGCAGGTTGGATAAACTATAATGCTGGCAAATGGACGTGGGTTGGGGTGGGGGTTGGGCATCTTGGTGTCCCCAGTTGTAAAGCTCATTGAATGGGCAAGTAGAATTTTGTGGAATTTTGCTGACATCTCAAAATATTTTCATCTTTCATTCCACTCCAAATCTTGAATGGACGTGGGTTGGGGTGGGGGTTGGTCATCCTGGTGCCCCCTGTTGTAAAGCTCATTGAATGGGCAAGTAGAATTTTGTGGAATTTTGCTGACATCTCAAATTATTTTCATGCTTCATTCCACGCCAAATCTTGGGTTAAATTTAGATTGTGATCAAGAGAAAAGGAACTCTTCTGTTTTATTCCTAACATTACTATATTATTATGTATGTGCAACCAATGCATAGTGTTCATGGTGTCTGCTCCCCTGTTTCACGCATTCTGTTTCTCTGGATAGAAATTCTCACAGCCCCAGATGTGCGCCCAGTGGTAAAAGTGGCACCAGTACGAATTGTTCTCTGATTTAATCATGTGCTTATTTTTGAGAAGGTGTGAGAGTTTATGTGTGAGTATGTTTGAATTGTTATCTAATTTAGTTAGTTAGTTGAGTGGTTCATGTGCATACTGTGTTTGAATCTGGTTAAATTGTTTCTATTTAGTAATATTATTTATTTGGATTGTGGTACCTGGTTTTCTTGTTTGTTTGTTCTTATTTTTTGTGTGTGATTATCTTGTTTATAATTGTGCTTTTGTTTTCAGAGTCTGTGTATATTTGTTGTTAAAACATGCTTTTTGCTTCTTTAATGGGTTCTTTTTATTTATATTTCAGTGTGCATGACGCCGTTGTTGTCACAATTTGCTTGCACGCTTGAGCTTTTTTTGGTGGAATTTTGGGGTTTTTTATTAAATGTTTTATTTCTTGGTTTGGGGCCTAATTATTTTTGAATTATTTGTTTTTGATTCAAGTCAGGGTTTTCTTCTTTTTTTCTGATTTGATTTTGATTTATGTGTTAGTTTTGATTTGTATTGAGAGGTGGGTAGAAAGTATATTTGTGGGGTTTTTTTTTGTGTGTGTGCACATCTGTGTTGCTTTGTGCTGTTTGGCTATATTTTTGTTTTCTTTCTCTCTGTCATATTTTGTTATGTTTTTCAGCTTGTTTTTTTGTAAGTCATATAGGTGGGTGTGTGTATGTACGCATGTGTTTCGATGGCTGTGTTTTATTATAAAGTTTTTAAAATTTTTTAAAAATTATTTTGTTGTTTCCCATTTGTTAATTGATTCAGTTTATGTTTATTCCTTTATTTGTGAGCATGTGTATTTATATATTCATTTTCCTTTTGTTTTGGGATATTTAAATTTGTAGAACGTTTGTTTGGTTGCTGCTGTTGTTTTTTCCTTCAATATTTTATGCAGCTCTTTAAGTTTTGTTTTGCGTCTACATTTTATTTGGAATTTTTTTTATGCTCAAGTTGTAGGAGACAACAGGTAGTCAGGTAGCACTTGCTTAGGAAAATCCATCCACAACAAGTGATTTGGCCAGGAAACCCTCTTTGTCCCTGTAGGATTAAGACATGCTTGACCCATCTGGAACTACCTGATGGCACAGCCTGGGATGTATTGTAAGCCTGTTTAGACAGCATCAAACAAAGAGAAGAGGAGCCAGGCAGCACCAGATGAAAAAAGCAGGTTGAAATTGCAATACTATGACTCTAAAATTAAATTGTTGTTGAAATTATCACTAACAAAAGTAGGCCACTACTGACATGCAAAACTTAAAGTAAATGCCTGCTCAAATACTAGGTTTAAATGGGATCCTGAGTCTCCTATGCTCATAATCAAAATGTTCAGGATATACTAAAAATGAAGAAAATCGCAAGTTTCTTGAAAAAAGACTATCAAGTGACCCCAATATCAAAATGGATCAGATGCTAGAATTTTCTGATAAGGACATTAAAGCAAACATCTTAAGAATTATAATCAATTATTAATTCTCTTTAACCACAATGGCAAAACAGAAAATCTTAACAAAGAAATAGATGTTTTAAAAATTCCTCAATGGAAATTTTAGAAGGGAGAAATACCAAAAATGAAATAATAAACTCTGAATGGATTCAGTTATAAAGTGAAGAGGAGCAAGGGTAAAATCAGTGAACTTGAAGAATTAAATGACAGAAAAGACCCAATCTGAAAAAACAGAGAGAAATTAGACTTATAGAAAAATGAACAGAGCATCAGAGACCATTGGGACAATAATAAAACATGCAACATGCATGCAAAATCCCAGAAGCAGCAGAGAAGAGAATGGGGCTGGAAGAGCATTCTAAGAAATAATGGAGGAAAAGTGCAAATCTGGCAAAAGACATAAACCTACAGGTAAAAGAAGATGAATGGATCCCAAATAAGATTAATCCAATGAAATCCATGGCAAAGAACATCATAATTAAACTTGTGATGTCTAAAGGCTAAGGAGTTGGGAACATCTGGAACACGTTAATTCACCTCAATCTTCCTTTTGCTTTCAAGGAAAAGTATTAGAGCTTATCATAGGTTTTCCAAAAACCTTCCAACTTTCGTACGCACAAGAATTTTGGATTCTGGTTGATAATATCTCAAAGTCCCATTCATTTCTTAAAATACTTTACCCTGAAATTTATTCTGAGTTTATTCAATCATGTGTTGCCATGAGACTTGAAAACACCCAGAAAACTAGAATGAAAAGGTGCAAAATGCTTTAAGCAAATAGGTGCCACATCACATGCTCACAAATTCTGTTTTGTAAATTACCTCTGCTTGTTTATGTGAGTTGTTGTATTCTATTTTCTTTTTCCTCCCGCCCCTCAGGAAAAAGTAGTCTTTCTCTTCTCACAATCCTGGCACCTAAATTGCCACTCTTTCCCCCAAGGACGTTCTTGCTGTTATTCCCTGGCTCTTCTGTGGGTTGGAGTTTAGGAAAATAACAGTGGAAGGGGCCTTGGAAAGTTTGCAGGGTATGAACCCAAAGGGCTGAGGTGTCTATCCTTTTAACTTAAGGGATTACTTTGGGAATGCCTGATCCGATTTTAGTAAATCATGCTTAATATTGTTAAAAATTTGAAATTAAAATGTATAGTACAGATATACATTATTGTTCCCAAGAAAGAGGACATGAAGGATGTTTATTCTACCTTGCTCCTGAAACCTGAAACATTAATGATGCTGCAGATAAATAGAAACTCAGAGACAGATGGAAGAGGAAGAGCAGTGGGGGGGGCGGGTTGGGGGGCTGTTGCACAGGCTGTGAGAATAAATGTTGGTGTCTTCTCAAAGGCTTAAATGTGTGAGAGGTGTCCTTGAGCAGGACTGCCTCATTCACACACTATATGCAATGCCCTACTACAGAGGGTGTGATGCACACAAACTAAAATATGAATTTTGCCTTTTTAAAGTGGAGTAAGGGACAATGTTTATACCACCATGTGGTAGTCCTGTGGGTGGGGATGGAGCTTCAGTCACAGAAATGCCCTCCTATGCCTATGTTTCCACCTCAGTGCTGGGTTATCTCAGAAGACTCACAAAAGCACATCTTGAGAGCCAGACCCATCATAGAAGGGTCCTTAGGAAAAGCTTCTCGTATACATTCTTTAGGGATTTACATTCTGTTGCTCTAAAAGGCCTTACGGAACTGGGAATAAGATTTTTGGTGAAGATTTGGGTCCTCTCTGTAGACTCTTTTCTGACGAACCTAAATAAACCTTCTGTACTGAAATATACTACTTTTTTCTCAGTCTTTCGAATTTTCTCACTGAAACCTTCTTCTTTCTTATTGCCGAAATGCTATCCTAATTTAGAATCCTCCATGCTGAATTCAGAAAAACTTTAATCTCTCAAGGATGGAAGTTCCTTGATTTCTCAGGGCCTAGAAGCCCTACATTCTTTAAATATCACTGTGCATCTTCTTTTGTCACCGTATTTGGAAGGGATTACAAATGGTACACAGAAGTTTTCATGGTGTATGTCTAGTCATGTATTTATTTCAAATTTTTGAGTTTTGTGTAGACAGAGGGCAAGATGAGGAAATCATTTCTCAGAACTTTTGAGAAAAAAGAAACATTGTATTGGTTCTTTTCTCTTGTTTATTTGAGGTGACCCTTTTTAAGGCAGAGCTGTCATAGAAGACAAGGAGATGGGAGAGGAGAGGGAGAACAAGGGAGAAGGGAAGACGGAGAGTGGAAATGGATAGGGAGAATGGAGGACCAATCCTCTGGAGACCGCAGGAAGCACAACCTGGTAAGCAAGGTGTAAATGCCATTTACATTCCTAGTAGATCAGGGGATAAGATAGAACCTGATAATCTTATGCCTCATCACCTCCCACGCAAGCTCTTTGAAACCATACCAGGGCATTTAGTTGGCAACTGATGTTTGCAGATTTTGTTGTCTTATTTCCAAATGTCCACATACTTCTCCTCACCCAAAACCTTGAGGAAATTCCAGCTGCAGCAAAGAGAAGGGAAACTGCTCTCTACTTTGTCTCCTATGTTGTCACCGGGTTACTACATCTGTTTACTTCTCCATGTCCACTCCTCTCCTACCTGCCCTCTCAGCATTTCCCTATGCAGTGAGTGTCACCCATCCCTGGTACGTGCTAGGTTGCCACAAGGACTCCTTTGCTTTGGATTTGTTCTCAGGTTTTATTTGGGATTATTGGGGAGTCAAGTCTTTGATTAGTGTACATGTTTTTGGTGTGTTTGTACTTGAGTATGCGAGTATATACTCCATGTTTCTTTGTTGTTGTTTATTTTTTATTTATGGATTTAATTATTGTTTCTTTTTTTCTTGCGATATTCTTATTGTTATTACAGGTTGCATGTTTGCTTTTTCCAGTAGTGTTTTGCATATTTGGATATGTTGTGTTCTGTGAATTCTTTTTACACCTCTTTTGATTGAAATTTTCTTTTTTAATGTGTTTAGAATTTTCAGTGCATCTTTTTATTATTATTATTTGCACTGCATCCTTTTCTGTAGATTAATTGCTGTTTTCATTTTTTCTTTATGTGTATGTTTATTTGCAGATAAAGTGTTCCACGTGTTGGCATATGTTACATGTGTTTTCTGACTGAATGTTTATTAGTGAGTACATGGCTGTTGTGGCTGCTGCTTCTGGTACTGCACTTTTCCATCTCTGACTAGAGGAAGGCAAGACAAGGCTCAGAGGGTATTACAAGAAAAATTCAAGCTGGGAAGAGGAGCATTCTCTCCAGCACAGCTGCAAATGAGCTCCACCTGGCCTGTAATATCTAGATACGATGATAGACATAAGCAGTCCTTTCTACCTTGCAGCTGACTTCTGAGGCATACAAGGTAGTTGTTTATGCACCAACTATATACGATTGCAAACTATAAATAATGCGAGCAAGCGTTATATGTCTGAGAATAAGAGGGAAAAAGAGAAACACTTATTTGATCTCAGTCTTGAAATCTGTCCCATTAAGTGCACAGCAGGTAAAAGGATCAGCTCTCCGGAAAAAACAGAAGTGAGAAAAGAGAGAGGCAGGAGGGGTGTTGTTTTTTACTTTTCGTATATTCTGGTGATCCCTGATGTACTGCCTGTGTTGGGATATTGTCTGCAATGGCATAGGGTAGCGGTTAGGCAGAATTGCCACTTTTAGCCATGCTGTGTGTGGTGCTCCACTTTAGGATGTGCCAAACATGTGCCTAGAAAAATGATTGGCACTTCTTAGAGTGAAGTAATACACAACAAGAACAACCTTGCTGCAGGCCCTAAGGGAGGAGTTAAGGCTACCTCCCCACAGGTGCCGTTTCTGGAGTCTCAGACCCACCCACTCAGTGCTGGTTTAACTCATGGGACTCTTTTAAGAGCCTTCTGTATGGTAAACGTAGGGAATGAGGTTTCCTG
The DNA here is from genome assembly GCF_000696425.1 of Galeopterus variegatus. NCBI lineage: Eukaryota > Metazoa > Chordata > Mammalia > Dermoptera > Cynocephalidae > Galeopterus > Galeopterus variegatus. Next base: position 47,882 of record NW_007728658.1, on the reverse strand, counting down.
GGAATAGCCTCATCTGTGGGTACTCCTTTATATCAATGATAGGAAGGGCAGGACCAGCACCTTCACCCATGTTGTTGCAGTGCCCTACTCAGGAAGGCGCTGTTCATATATATGTAACAGGTGCATAGCGCATTTCTGAGTGGAGTAATGTGCAGCATGAACAACATTGGTGGTGTCATTGATAACGGTTGGTGGGTTTTCAGTCACAGACCTGCACTCCCTTGATCACTGCTAACCTTAGGTGATAGGCCACTTCCAAGTACTCTCTGAAGCACCTTTTTAGAGACCTGGTTCATAATCTGAAGGTTTTCGGGAAAAGTCCTTCATGTAGGTTTTTTAGGTATCTTCCGTTATATCAATGATAGGAAGGGCAGGACCAGCACCTTCAGCCATGCTGTTGCAGTGCCCTACTCAGGAAGGCGCTGTTCATATATATGTAACAGGTGCACAACGCTTTTCTGAGTGGAGTAATGTGCAGCATGAACAACATTGGTGGTGTCATTGATAACGGTTGGTGGGTTTTCAGTCACAGACCTGCACTCCCTTGATCACTGCTAACCTTAGGTGATAGGCCACTTCCAAGTACTCTCTGAAGCTCCTTTGAGAGACCTGATTCACAATATGAAGGTTTTTCGGAAAAGTCATTCGTGTAGGTTTTTTAGGTATCTATTGCTTTTCCTCCACAAAAGGACTGAGCATAGTGGGAACAAGACTTGGTGTAGGAACATGATGGTCCTTCTGTTGTACCTCTTAGTCTTTTCTCTCTACACAATCTAGATATATGTCCAGCTTTAGAAACCTCTGATGGGTTTACACCTATCTGCATTCCTGACAATACTTAAGCCTTTTGTTTAGGTAGAATAAACACCCTCCTGTCCTTCCCTGCTGAACTCCTAAGTCTTTTGACCCTCTCATGCAGTGATGCTAACTCTGTTCTCAAGGCTTAGATGCTCTCAAATTCCTTTGAATATTTCTGTGTATCCGTGTCGATATTACCATATCAGTAGGGGTTAAGATGGTGCCTGAAAATTGCTCTCAACTAGACTATTTACACGTTTCTTAGGTGATATTTTTAAATTTTATGTGAACAGATGAAGTGATGAGAGTTGATGGACTTTGCATGTATTTTCCCCTCCTAAATTCATGTGAAAATTTGATCTCCAATGTGACAGTGTTGGAAACTGATTGAGTCATGGGGTCGGATCCCTCATGAAAGGATTAATTTTCTCCATGGAGGAGGGGGGATCAATGAGTGAGTTCTCGCTCTATTAGTTCCCACAAGAGCTAGTTGTTTAAAAACACCCTGGCACCTTCTATCTCTCTTTCTTTCTTCCTCTCACCATGCGATCTACTTGTACTTCCCAGCTGCCTGCTACTTTCTGCTATGAGTTGAAACAGCCTGAGGCCTATTCCAGATGCAGGTGTCCTAAAATCATAAGCGTAATAAACCACTCTCCTTTATAAATTACCCAGTCTTAGGTATTCTGTTATAGCAACACAAAACGGAGAAAAACGTAAAATGGTACTGGGTAGTGGGGTGTTGTTATACAGATACTTGGAAGTGTGCATGTAGCTTTGAAACTGTGTAATGGGCAAAGTTCGGAGGAGTTTGGAGGACTGATAAGAAGAGAAAATGACGAGGGAAAGTTTGGAATGTCTTAGAGACTTATGTAGTGGCGAGCAGAAGGCTGATAGAAATGTAGAGATTAAAGGCCATGTGGATGATGAGGTCTCTGATAGAAATGAGGAACTTATTGGGAATTGGACAAAAGATCACCCTTGCTAAACCATAGCAAGAAAGTTTGCTGCATTGTATCCATGCACTTGGACTTTGTGGAAGGTGTTACTTAAGAGTTGTGAACCGGAGGGCCGGCCCGTGGCTCACTCGGGAGAGTGCGGTGCTGATAACACCAAGGCTGCGGGTTCGGATCCCATATAGGGATGGCCGGTTGGCTCACTGGGTGAGCGTGGTGCTGAAAACACCAAGTCAAGGGATAAGATCCCCTTACCGGTCATCTTTAAAAAAAAAAAAAAAAGAGTTGTGAACAGGAGCATTTGGCCAAAGAAATTTCTTAGCAGCAAAGTATTAAGGAAGCTGCATGCTTGCTTTGAAAAGCCTACTTTGAGTTACGGTATCAAAATCATGATGTAAAGTCCGAATTTAAAATGGTATCAGAATGTAAAGACGTGGAGAATTTGCAACCTGACCATGCAGTAAAGAAGTGGAGACCTGGCGAATAATGCAAGGGGGAAGCAGGTAGACTGGTTGCTTAACATCATTATCTTGGCAGAGGCAGCCAGATTCTAATAGAAGAGAAAATGAGAGGAAAGCCCTGCAGGCATTTCAGAAGTCTGGAAGGGTGCCAAACCCATCACAGGCCCCGAGGCTTAGAAGGACGGAGGTATCCTAGAGGACAGACCTGGGGCACAGCTACCCTCAGGAACGTGCTCCCTGCATCCCAGCTGCTTCAGGTGGAGTGGCCAAAAGTGTGGTTCATGCGGCATCCTTGGAGAATAGATGCCTGAAACCTCACTGGCGTCCACATTGTGTTAAGTCTTCAGGTTGGCAGGAAATGATAGCGGTGGAGGCATGGCAGCCTCCACGCAGATTCCAGAGGATGTATGGAAAAGCCTGGGTGCTCGGGCAGAGACCTGCTGTAGGGGCAGAGCCACTACAGTGGCCATCTCCTAGACCAATGCCAAGCAGGAGAGTGGGGTCAGAGTCCCCACCAGGGAAATGTCTAGTAAAGTCAATGCAGCAGGGCTGCCGTCAGGACCCCAGAACTTTGGAGCCATAGTTAACATGCAATAGAGGTCTGGAAAAGCCACAGGCACCAGCGGAGCCCACTGGGGTGCATCTGGTAGATATGTGGGAACAAGGCTGCCTGATTCTTTGGGGACCCAAATGGTCAGTTTTGCCTAGGATGTAAGACTTGGATTCACAGAACATTATTTTGGAACATTAAGATATAATGTCTGCCCTGCTGGGTTTTGGACTTATTTGGGGCCTGTTCTTCCTTTCTTCTGGCCTATTCCACCCTTTTGGAATGGGAATGTATACCCAATGTCTGTTCCACCATTGTATCCTGGCAGTAGATAAATTTGGTTTTGACTTTTACAGGTTCATAGCTGGAAGGACGTTTGCTTTTGGTCTCAGAGGAGACTTTGGACTTTGAGTTTTTACGTTGGTGCTGGAAAAAGCTAAGACTTTTGGGACTGTTGGGACAGAGTGATTGAATTTTGTATGTGAGAGGAACATGGGTTTTGGGGTGCCAGGTGTGGAATGATAGATTTTGGATGTGTTGTCCTCTCCATAATTCGTGGAAATTTGATCCCCAATGTGGCAGTGCTGGAAACTGATTGAGTCATGGGGGTTTATCCCACATGAATGGATTAATGCTCTCTTTGGGGGAGGGGGGAGTAATGGGTGAGTTCTCACTCTATTAGTTCCCGTGAGAGCTTGTTGTTTATAGGACCATGGCACCTCCTCTCTTTCTCTCTTGCTTCCTCTCTCAACATGTGATCTGCTTCTGCCTGCCAGCAGCATGCCACATTCTGCCATAAGTAGAAGCACCCTGAGGCCCATGCCAGTTGCAAACATCCCAGATTCGCAAGCCAAATAAACGTCTTTTCTTTATAAATTACAGAGTCACAGGTAATTCTTTTATAGCAGCCCAAGTGGACTAAAACAAGGATACACATGATAAGGAATTGTCTCACGTGATAATTAAGCCTTGCAAGTCACAAGACTTTTCAGGGTGACTCAATAAGTTGGAGACCCAGGGAAGTCGATGGTATAGTAACAGTTCAAGTCAGTCCAAAGGACAGAGAACCAGGAGAACGAATGGTATAGTCTCAGTTTGAAGGCCAGCAGCTTCGAGGCCTAGGAAGAGCCAATGTTTCAGTTTGAGTACAAAGCCAGAAAAGAGTCATTGTACCAGTTTGGAGTCGGGCAGGAGGAATTCTGTCTAACTCAGGGAAGGGTGAGCATTTTTGTTCTATTCAGGCCTTTAATTGATTGGTTTAGACCCTTTCACATTATGGAGGGAAATCTAATTGCTAAGTCTACTGAATACCACAGAAATACCCAAAATAGTGATTGAACAAATATCTCGGCAACTCGTTGTCGAATCAGGCTGACACATAAAACTAACCATCATAAGATCACCCCTTGTCCCATTAGCACTTATATAAATCTCTTCCTTAAACCATACTTAGTCTCCAATTGACCACAATGTTAAGGTCATAATTCTACCTAATACTATACAACCATTCCTCATTTAACCAACAGTGTACTACCCACTTGACCAGAAAAGGAGGTAAAGTTCTGGAGTAATGTTTCTCTTCTACTTGCTATTCCATAACTTAAATCCTATTATTTTAAAGTTAACAATAGAGGACTTCCAGTCAAGATGGCAGAAGAGATGTTCCCTAGTGTCACTTTCTCCCACCATCAACCAATTTACAACTATTGAAAAGCAACGACAGCCAAGCTGGAGCTGCTAGAGCTCAAGGGAAAAGTAGGAGTAACCTATGGATTTCATGAACGCGGGAAAAGCAATGATGAGAGAAAGAAAGGACCACTCCCACCATTTCAAGCCCCAGGCACTTCAAGGCTGGCTCCACTGAGCACACAGAGCAGTAGCTGGCAAAAGCCGCCGCTGTGCCCTTTATGTGAAGTTACTTGGAGGTGGCAGGGGTGAGGAGGTCCTTGGTGGTCCCCAGGCCAGCAAGACCACTGACAGACATCCTGTGGAACCACATAGGAGTGGGGAGACACAGACGAATGAAAAAAGAAGCCATTCAGTGGACAGTGAGTCCCCAAAAGTGAACAGTGCATGGCCCATCCCCTGGAAAGTGTTTGAAGTGCCGGCAGTAGGGGAGATGGACCCACTGGGGGAACACTGGGGCATAGCATGGACAGCTTATCTGCCCTCCAATCAACAGAGGACCACTCAGTGGAGACTGGTCAGGAAGACAGAATTGCAGGAGGAGCAGGTGACTGAAAACACTCAGGCCCAGACCAGAGTTTCCACACAGCCCGGGTGTACGAGAACTCACAAGACCCAGAAGTGCTTACAAGGTCAACAATTAAAACGTGACCTGCACCAAAAACCTTCCCCAGAGAATCAGCAGCATAGCAGCAATTTATCTCAACCACAGGGCTCATGTGCTGGTTTATAGGAGGACTTGTTATTTTAGAAGTAAGCAAAGGACAACAAATTTATTCCAGTGCAGTGCGGATGTGGTAGGAACAGTGAATGATCCAACACAGAACTGAAATAAAACCAAAATACCCACCTATCAGAGACAAAATTTTTATATTAACCGTTAAAGGTCTAACAGCACCAAAGAACACCTATAAAACCTAGAAGGACTAGAAGATCCCCAGGCTCCCAAAGTGTTGAGCAGAGAAGGGCTGTGGGACTCATTCAAGTCACCACAATGTCTGCACTCAGCCCACCACCGAACACCGAGCCACTGCTAGAAGTGACCCTGACTCCTGTGTGGCGGCAGTGGGAGGCCAATGGCCTCAGCCATGCCCCCCCCCAGACATCTGGACTCAGCTCAGTAGTGACCGAGCAACCACTGGAAGATGCCTGTTCTCTTCTGTTGCAATGAGGGGCATGCCATGGGCCTCACCCACACCCCCTTCCTTCCTCATCCTCCAATGCTGTCCCCTACCCCTTCCCCTCTCCCCTTTCCCTCAACTGTTCCTCAATAGTATCTCAGAATGTAAAAAGAAATAATAATATAATAAATAAATAAATATAGTTTACAATTGATAATTGCTATAACAACAATACATCATATATGTTACATGATAAAGTAATGAGAGAAGCAAACAAATTATATAAGTTTTATATATTTTCCTGTATATCTGATTTGCAAACAAATATATTCACAACAAAATAAGGAAGAAATACTGATGACAATTACAGTCCTTGATTCTGTAAATGGTCACATGTTGGTAGCCGGTATTTATAACTACCTTCTTCCACTCTCCATTTTGTATTCCTTTTCCCTTCATCAAGCAACCCAGCTGGCTTTGCTTCTTTACCTGGTAGGTGACCCACACCTTCATTTATGAAGAGTCTGGGCCATTCATAGTCCTTCATGTACTGGGGTATTGTAGTTTTCCATTGATCTTAATCATAGGGCATGGTAATCCCAAGAGATGCCCTAAGGGATATCCTGTATTCCAGACAGTAATCCACTGTAGAGTAATAGTAAAATTTTCCATTGGTTGTCTTGAGCGATCACCCCAACCCTCAAAGTAATTCCCTTCTCAGACTTCTTAAAAATTAGGAAATGTTTTACTGACTTTTCTTTCTTTTGGGGGGATATCTCTTATTAAACCATAGCTGGTATGAGAAGAAGAGAAAGAGAGAGAGGAGGGAGAGAGATGGAGACAGAGAGACAAGACTGGAGCAGTACCTGTTTTATATTGTTGTGCTGAGAAATGTGGGATATCCTGATGTCTTCTTTCAGGTAAGATTCTTTAAACTACAATCAAGTGTTGGCATGTGTTGATTGTGTAATTCGCTGCCCATCTCAAACAGCTCCATGTTTCTCTTCACCGCAAAGTCTTGGGGGTTGGTAGGTTTTAATGAAATATAAGGAAATTACTCTATTTCCTAATGGTATTACCATTTCACCCTAGGTCTACTGGTCAGTGTCTGTCTGTTCTCATCCTTCCTGCACTCAGAGGGTTTCCCTGGGAATGGGGGTCTCAACTACCTCTGGTTTATACTTTTTGGTGAGAGTGCCTTTTTGGGGATTTTATGTTGTTAGGGGGTTTGAGGATCGATCTCTGTTTGTTTTTCTTATGCTTTTGCTATTTCTATCAGTTCCTTTCGTGTGTAGTTTTCTGTTTGGGTTGACTGGCTTCGTTGGGACTTTATGTGTTTGAATTTGTTTTTGGTTTGGCAGGCTGTTGGTTATTGATGTCTTGATTGGTATTTTTTTTGTGTGTTTGTTGCATGGAATTTTGTATTTATTTTTTGTTGGTTTTTTTTTGTTTCACCTTGTGATTTCTGTTTATCGAGTTTTTATTTGTATACTGATTTGTGTGTATGTTGTTTGAACTTTGAATTGTGTGTTGGCAAAGTTCTTCGGATGGCTTATTAATTTGGCTCATGGTTAGTTCTTTGTATTTTGTTTGCGGATTTCTGTTGTTTGTTTACTTTAAATTATTGTTTGTTTAGGTGTGTCTATGTGTCTGTGTATGTGGTTTCAGGAGATAGTGGATCTTAGAATCTCCTGCTATAGTCTAGGTTGCTCCAAAGATTATTTTGTTTCCTGCCTTCCTTTCTTTCTCAGCTCCCACATATGTGTGGCACATGCGTTATTTATCCTTCTGTGCTTTGCTTGCTTAACTCAACATAAGTTTCTCCAGGTTCATCCATGTTGTTACAAATGGGAGTATTTCATTCTTTTTATAGTAAAATAGTATTCCACAGTGTATACATACCACAGTTCCCTTACCCAATCATCCGATGGTGGACATTTAGGTTGGCTCCCTATCTTGGCTATTGTAAACAGAGCTGCAGTAAACATGGGAGTGCAGGTAACTCTTCGACATGATGATTTCCATTCCTCTGGATATATACCCAGTAGAGAGATTGCTGAATCGTATGGAAGATCTATCTATAGTTGTTTGAGAAACCGCCAAATTGTTTTCCATAGTGGTTGTACTAATTTACAGTCCCACCAACACTATAGGTGTGTTCCCTTCTCTCCCCACCCTCACCACCATTTGTTATTTACCATCTCTTTGATTATACCCATTCTAACTGGCGTGAGGTGGTATCTCAGTGTGGTTTTAATTTGCATGTCTCTGATGACTAGTGATGTTGAGCATTTTTTCATGCATCTGTTGGCCACAGTCCTGCCGTGATCCAACAGAGGGAGGGAACATTCCTTGGGCTGTAAATTGGAGTTGAGGGTAGAGGGGGAAGGGGAGGGAGGTTGGAATATAATTGGGAGGGAACAAAGGGTACAAAAGTAATTTCTGGCAATGGGTATGCCCCAAGTATGAATCTGGCCCCCACATCTTGGGCAGGAGGAGGGGCAATCAGCTTTGTGCCTCATGAATGTTCATAATAAATAAATAAATAAAAGTTCTAAATGAAAAAAAGTAAAATAAAAATAAAATTAAAAATTTTAAAAACAGATTATTTTGCAGCTACTGCCGCATGGGTGAAGGAGAGGAGGAGAAATTGTACTTGTGCTTAATTGTGATTGAAGGAGAGAGTTTTGTGTTGTTTATTTTTTCCCCGAGTACTTTGGAAAGATATGTAAAGGGCTGTAACACTTCAGTAAAGCAAAAAGTGGACAAAAAGGTAATTGATATATGTAAATGCTTGTGGAGAATTTACGTTTCATTATTTTTCATGGATTTTAAGAAATTCAGAGGAAGGAATTGAGATATTTAGAATTATTTATGTCTCCTTAACCGTGGCTCAGCTATAAAACTGAGTTGTGTGCGTCTCCATTTTGGGGGATTGTAGGTGTTTAGTAGATGGAGGAAAATGGTACACAGGAACACCTGAGACAGAGTATTTATTATCCTACCAATTTAAAGCACATACGTCACTAATGTGCAAGATGCTTTTAATAATTTGGTCTTATTATCCTGAATGCAGAATGATCAAGCCCAGAACCACATGGTATTATATGTTTGGAAGAAGGAAATTCTGTCCAGCTCTCTGACAAATCAGCTTTACTATATGTATAGAGTCAGCGTTAGGTGAGGTAGCTCTCTACTGTGCCATTTATTCATATTGGAACTGCTTTGTAAAATTAAGAAGAGAGTCATGTATGTAGAGTTGGGACTGGGAAGAAACAAGGCAGAACCTAGGAGGCCTGTTTGTCTTGAATTTCTCCGGGGAGAAGAAGTTTAGGGTCACAGATTATCATAAGACTCACTGTAATGCACAGAAATGTTAGGGAATGTGGTGTGGTCCCTGAATTTAAGGGAGAGGGAAACTTACTTTATAGACAAATGTAGGCAAGAGAACACATGCAGAGCAGAGGTCTAGGGGATATACAGATTACATTTTTCTCACCCCATCCTTATTTTTATTTCAAGGACAAGAATAAAATTATCTAGTATGTATCTATTCAAATCTTCTAATACCTCTCTTTATATCAATGTCCAGAATTTTTCACCATATTTTTTACTCAAGCCGGTTTCTGTTGTGGTATTTGCCCATGCATTTCCTTGCAACTTGCTCTAAGTTCAGTATGTCAGGGTAAGTACAGGCACCAGGTAGCATGTGTCTCAGAATGCAGACATGGAAAATTACGAGGGGGTTTTCAAAAAGTTCATGGAAAGTGCATGTTAGTAAAAAAAACTATGCATGAATTTTAAAAAAAGAAATTGTTACCAAAATAAACTCATACTAACTTGTTAGACCATGTCTGAAGAGTACCTAGTTTGAAGCACTAAGAGGATATGATATCAGTTTGAAAAGAGATCCTATCAGAGCAACATGAACTCTGCTAAAATCAAAGCAAGAATAAACATTAAATTTATGGTGAAGCTTGGGTAGTAGAATAATAAAATCAATGATGCTTTATGAAAAGTTGATAGGGACATTACCCCCCAAAATCAGCTTTTTACAAATGGATAACTAATTTTAAGAAGGCATGAGATGATGTTGAAGATGCAGCCTGCAGCTGCAGAACATCCACATCAATTTTTGAGGAAAAAATTAATCTTGCTCATGCCCTAATTGAAGAGGACTGACGAGTAATAGCAGAAACAATAGCCAATTCCAGAGACATTTCAATTGGTTCAGCTTACACAATTTTGACTGAAAAATTTCAGTTGAGCAAACTTTCTGTTCATTGGGTTCCAAAACTGCTGCACCCAGATAAGCTGCAGACAAGAGCAGAGCCTTCAATGGGAAATTTTAAACAAGTGGGATCTAGATTCTGAAGACTTTCTTCAATGGATTGTAGCAGGAGAGGACACCTAGCTTTAGCAGTACCATCCTGAAGACAAAGCACAATCAAAGCCATGGCTACCAAGTGGTGGAAGTTGTCCAGTTCAAGGAAAAGCAGATAAGTCAAGAGCAAAAGTCATGGCAACAGGTTTTTGGGATGCTCAAAGCATTTTGCTTATTGACTTTCTGGAGGGCTAAAGAATGGAAACCTCTGCTTATTATGGCAATGTTTGAAGAAAGTTAGCAAGCTTAACACCCTGGAAAGATAAACACCCTGGAAAGCTTCGCCACAGAATTCTTCTTCACCCCAACAATGCTCTTGCTCATTCCTTTCATCAAATAAAGGCAATGTTGTGAGAATTTCAGTGGGAAGTCATCAGGCATCCCCCGTACAGTCCTGACTTGGCTCCTACTGACTGACTTCTTTCTGTTTCTTAATTTTAAAAAATCTTTTAAATGTAGCCATTAAACTTCAGTTTATAAAGTAAAAAAAAAATAAATAAATAAAATGCATTGACATGTTTAAATTCCCAAGACTGTCAGTAGTAAATTGCTGGTATAATCATTTATAAAAGTGTTCTTAAGTTGATGGGGCTTATGTTGAAAAATAAAGTTTATATTTTGAGTTTATCTTTTAATTTAATTTTTCCATTAACTATTCAAATTTCATTTTTCCAGAAAGTTTTTGAAGTCCCCTCATATGCTCATAACCATCATGCATCCATAGAAAGGCAGAAAACCCAGGAGATGAGAGGAGCATAAGGACATCCGTAGGCACCAAGAAGATTTTATATCTTGTTGATCATTCCAGCTAAGTAATTTTTTTTTCACTCCTGGGTCTGAGGAGGAAAAGTGATCTCTACTCTATACTATCGCTTACAGATTATTGTCTCATTCTTCGCTTCGTTGCTCCTGTGTGTTTTATCTGCTTATTCTGTGGTCCAGCAGTTGAGGTAAGTAACTCAGGTAGAGGGGCTCAGAGTTTGGGGTGGACAAGGCAGGGGTCGATAAGACAAACTGTATTTTCTGCTTAACTTTTAGATCTGAGGAATACAAACCACTTGTTAATCCTACATATATAACAGTGGGAAAATTACGAAGGTAAAATATGCAAAGATATTTATTCTGTGGGCAAGACAACCTAAGAAGAATGTCTAATTGTTCTCAGTTTTGAAAACTGCCATGTAAAAACTTCAACATTAAGAGGACGGTACTCAAGGAGGGATGGATGAGAAAAGACACTAAGGTGAGTGATACAGAGTTCCTTTGGACCAATTCTGGTGGACAGTCCCAGCCTGAAAACATTGATGATGTATTAGTTTCTTAGGGCCGCTGTAACAAAGTAGTACAAACTGGGTGGCTTTAATAGAAATTGATTATCTAACAGTCTGGATGCTAGAAGTCTGAAATCAAGATATCAGCAGGGCTCTACACGCTCTGAAACCTGCAGGAAAAGTCTTCCTCGACTCTTCATAACCTCTGGTGGTTTGCTCACAATCTTTGGTGTTCTTTGTCTTGTAAATGCCTCACTCCAATCCTCCAACGTCTTCACTTGGCATTCTGTCTGTGTCCTTGTCTGTGTCTCTTCACTTCTTACATGGACACCAGTCATGTTAGATTAGTGACCCATTCTACTCCAGCATATCTCATCTTAATTTAACTAATTACATCAGCAATGGTTCTATTTCCAAATAAGGTCACATTCTGAGGTACTGGGGTTTAGGACCTCAACATATCTGTTTGGAAGAACACAGTTCAGGTTATAACAAAGGAGTCATTTAATGTACTATTCTTAACACTGTTTTATATGCAGTTAATCTATGTTTTAAAAAAAATGAAAGGAAATATGACAATACAACTGAAGAAAATTATCAAAGATCATCATTTAGGTCTTGAAATTGACAAAACTGGATGCAGCAAAATGAGAAGCATTTATTTAAGATTGTCTACTGAATTGCTGTAAGGACAGTGGGAGTTTGTGGCAATTTAGCCAGGGCTTGTTCTCATCCCTCATCCCAGCCCTGTGGTACAGAAGTTCTACCGGAGCTGATAACACAGGCTGTGAGGGACTGGCATTTCACTTCCCCCACCCTCTTACTCCAGCCCTGTGACACAGGTCTACCCAAAGACAAGTGAGGTAGGACATTGGGATTGTCAGCTCTGAGTTTCTGCTTGAAAGGGCTGACTTTGAGAAAGATCGTGGAAATATCCATGCCCGGGCGATTTTCTACAGCAACAGAGATCTCAGAGATAAACAATCAGGTAAATCTAACAACCCAGTGATATCCGGTGGTTGACGTGTAAAAATGGCAGAATAGACAGAAATTTTACAGGGAGATCCTGTGTAAGAAACAGTCGAAGAGGGCTATTAAAAAGTCTGTTATAATCATCTCTAGTGCTTCAAAAAGTTTCAAGAATGGATGAAAATTTAAAAATTGGAAAAATATATCCCATAGAAATAGCAATAATAAGAGAGGTGAAGTGGGTATCCTAGTATCAGATGAAATAGAGATTAAAAGAAAAAAATGTTTCTACAGAAAATGAAGGGAATTTACAAAATTAAATGGTAAATTAGTCAGGAATATGTAACATTTATAAACATATATGCATCTAACCAAAGAGCTCCATAACATATGAAGCAAACACTGAAAGAATTAAAGGGAAAAGTAGACAATTACACAATAATGTCTGGACAAAATCTCACATGATCATCTCAGTAGATACATAAAAAAGCATTAGACAAAATCCAAATGCCATTCTTAATAAAAGCTATCAAGGATTTGGAAATTAGGAATAGAAAAAAACTTTAACACACCAGTAAATATTATCTACAAAAAAATGTACAGCTTTTGTCATTCTTTCTTAATTGTGAAAAAGTGAAAGCTTTCCTCTTAAGATTGGGAATGAAACGAAAATGTCTTCTCTCAGCACTTCTATTCAAACATTGTACTGGAGATTCTAACAAGTGCAATCAGGAGGAAAAAGAAATCAAAACAATACAGCCTGAAAAGGAAGTATTAGAACTGTCCCTATTCACATACAACATGATCTTGTATGTAGAATATCCGAAGGAATCCATAGAACTACTATAATTAACAAATTTAGCAAGATCAATACTTTTAAAAATCAGTGTGTGTGTGTATATATATATATATATATATATATATATATATATGGTGTATATATATACCAGCAATGAGCAATCTGAAAATGAACTTGAGAGCCATCCAAATTACAAAGCATCAAAAATAAAAAAATATTCAGGATGAATTTCAGAAAATGCTCTGAAACGTGTACACTGACAACTCTATAACATTGTTGAAAGAAATTAAAGAAGGCCTTAATAAATGCAGACAGACTGTATTCCTGGCTTCTAGGACTTAATATTGTTGAGATGACAGTTCTCCACAAAACAATCTACAGATTTCTCGTAATTTTTGAATTTCTAGCTACTTTGGTTTGTTTGTTTGTTTGTTTGTTTGTTTTTTCAGAGATTGACAAGCTGTTCTGAAATTCAGCTAGTAGTGAAAAAAGACATAATAACCAAAACAATCTAGGAAGCGAAGAACGTAGAAAGGAGTTATATTTCTCCATTTTACTCACTTAATTTGATGTTTTAAATTTACATTCACAGAGCTGTGCAATCATTACCATGATCAACTATGAAACGTTTTCCTCACCACCAAAATAAAGCCCATACCTTTCAGTAGTCACTCCCCCTTTCCCCTAAATTCCCCATCCCTTAACAAGCACTCATCTACTTTCCTTCTTTAAATATTTTCCTATTTTGGAAGTTTTATATAAATGGTACCATACAATATGTGTTATTTTGTGACTGACTTGTTTCATTTTGAAAAATGTATTCAAGATTCATCCATGTAATGATATATATCAGCACTTCATTATTTTTGAAGGCCAAATGAGTTTGTGTTGTTGTGGAAACTGCCTTGTATATATCCATTCAAGAGTTGGTGGACACAGGTTATTTCCCCATTTTGGCTATTATGAATAATGCTGCTATAAATATATGTGTTCAAGTTTGTTTGTGGACATGTTTTTAAATTTCTAGGGTATATACCTAGGAGTCGAATTGCTGGATCATATACTATTCTGTGTGTCAACGTTTTGTCATTCAATCTGGATGCGTTTTTTTTTTCTTGTTCAATCGCCCTGGCTAAAACCTCCATTAGAATATTAAATACAAGGCATAAAAGGGGACAGCTTTGTCTCGTTCCTGATTGCAGGGAAAACGCTTCAGTCTTCATCTTATGTGTGATAATGTTCATGGATTTTTTACAGGTGACCTTAATCAGGTTAAGGAAGATCCATTCTATTCTTAGTTTCTGTCTTGTTTTTTTATCATGAAAGTGTGTTAGATTTTTTAAAATGCTTTTTCTGTGTGTCTATTGGGATAACCATTTGTGTTTTTTTCCTTCGTTTTATTAAAACTGTGTGTGACACTGACTAATTTATATGCATTTAATCAACCTAGCATTCCTGCCATAAACCCCTATTCAGTTTTCTAGTATTTTTCAAAAGTCATATTATTCTGTAGTTTTCTTTTCTGTAATGTGTTTTTCTGGCTTTGGTATCTGGGTACTACTGGCCACATAGAATGAATGGTCAACCTTTCCACCTTTTTTGTTCTCTGGAAGGGTTTATGCAGGGCTGGTATTTATTCCTGTATAAGCACTGGGTAGGATTCACCAGTGAAACTATGTTGTTCTGGGGTTTTCTTCGTAAGAAGTTTATTGATTCCTCTTTCATACTCTTAACCTATTATGAATCTATTCAGATTTTCCATTTGTTTTTGTGTCAGTATCAGTAGTTTGTGTCTTTCTAGGAATTTGTTCATTTCATCTAGGTTATCTACATTGTTGGCAAATAATGTTTCACAGTATCCTCTTATAATCCGTCTTTCTGTAAAATTGATAGTAATGTTCCCTACTTCGTTACAGATTTTGTAATTTGAATCTTCTCTTATTGTATTGGTCATTTTAGCTAAAGTTTTGTCAATTTTGTTGTATGTTTCCAAGAACCAAATTTGTCTCATCGATCTTCCCTGTTGCTATTCTGTTCTATAATTCATTTCTTTCCACTCTAATTTTTACTACCTCATTTCTTCTGCTCGCTTTGGGTTTAATTATCTCTTTTGTTTCCAGTTTCTTTACATGGAAAACTGGGTCATTGATTTTGAGATATTTCTTTTTATTCTTCTTATAATGTAGGTATTTAGAGCTGTATATTTCCCTCTGAACACTGTTTTGGCGTATGTCATGGGCTTTGGTATGTTGTGTTTTAGTTTTCATTCCTTCAAAATACTTCCCATTTTATTTGTGAGTACTTCCTTGATTTACTGGCTATTTGGAGTGTGTTTAATATTCACATACTTATGATTTCCCAAATTTCCTTCTGTTATTGATTTCTAGTTTCCATAGTGACTTGAGAATGTGCTTTATATGATTTAAATCCTTTACTAAACTCCTGTTGAAAGTATTAACTTTGGTTTTATGGCATAGCATATAGTCTGTCCTGGAGAATATTCTAGTTGCACTTGAGAATAAGGTGTGTTCTACTGTTCTCTTATTGTCTTTTTACTGTCTGTGAAATCAAACTTCATGTCTTCTTTTCCTCTATTGATATTGGTTACTTTTTTTTCTCTGTTCTCAATGTAAATTGATAGAAATGTATCATTTTATTAAGCATCTCACAGAACAACTCCTGGTTTTGTTCATAGCGAAATAAATTCGTATAGCATACATTATACGAGGATATACGAAATAAGGTGCGTTCTGCTGTTCTCTTATTGTCTTTTTACTGTCTGTGAAATCTAACTTCATGTCTTCTTTTCCTCTATTGATATTGGTTACTTTTTTTTCTTTGTTCTCAATGTAAATTGATAGAAATGTATCATTTTATTAAGCTTCTCACAGAACAACTCCTGGTTTTGTTGATGTTCTCCAGTGTATATCAACTTTTCACTTTTGGGTTCATGTCCTTTTAATTTCCTTTCTTCAAAATATTTTGAAATGATTTTTGTTGTCTCTTTATATTACATAGGAGGAAAGGTAAGGTCATTGTTTTTAAATCTTCTTTCTATAATGTGCCTTTAAGCTTTATTTTCCTTTGCATGTTCCTATACCTTCATCCAATAAGCTTAGGTAGATGTTTTCCTCATTATTACTAGATTTATTTTTCTTTATTTATTTTTATTATATTTATTTATTTTTTGGTTTTATTTTATTTTGGCAATATACAATGTGGTTGAATATTGTGGCCCATTACCAAAACCTCCCTCCCTCTTCCCTCTCCCCCCTCCATCTCGACAATGTCCTTTCTGAATGCTTGTCTTACCAACTTCAAGGAATTGTAATTGTGGTGTCTTCTTCCCTCCCCCCCACCCAGAGTTTGTTTGTGTATTTATTTATTTATTTTTAGCTTCAACAAATAAGTGAGAACATGTGGTATTTCTCCTTCTGTGCCTGACTAGTTTCACAAACAGAGTACAAAGGTTCCCTTTTATCAACATCTTTGCCAGTACTTTATATCTTTTGTCTTTTTCATAATATCCATTTTTTTGCACTACAGAAAGTGCACAAGGTATCCAATTTATCCACGTGTCAACACTCGCTATTTTCTGTTTGTTTTTGATAGTAGCCATCCAAATGGGTGTGAAGTGATATCTCATTGTGGTATGAATACACTTCCCTAAAGATTAGTGATGTTGAGCAACTTTTTATGTGCTTACCAGCTGACATTTTTCAAAAAGTATTTTGTTGATGAAGTTTTGATTTATTGGTGTATAGCTGTAGAATTGAGATGAAGCCTTGAGACATTTTAGTGTATTGAGAGCGATGGAGGTGCATGAATGCTGTTGGAACTGGGGACATCCGGATTAAATGTCCCTCACCTCATTCTCCTTTTTTCTGTCTCCATGGGAAGTAATTTAGCTAATTTTATATTTTACTAAGTACACCCACCTCCCTTTCTACAGACTTTAACTAGGCTCCCTACCTCTCAAAACATAACTGGCTTGGGGTCTTTGGATTTCTTTTGCCTAATTGTTTTCACCTTCTCTCAGCTTCAGTATTTAAAGGAAAAAGCAGACTCCTGGGAGACTTGTATCTACAAATGAAAAGTTTGGAAGAGGCCCTTTCAACAATGAGAACTCTAAGAGAGGT
>NW_007728658.1:26724-29934 GCF_000696425.1 Galeopterus variegatus | reverse complement strand
ATATACAGCCAGTAAAGGGATGCTCCCTCAAGTGGGGTTAGAGAAGGGCCATGAATTGGCAATCATATGAAGGAAATTCCACAGCGGATGAAAACTGCGTGCATTCATTTCTGCGAGGCCAAAACCTTCAGCTGAGTGTAGTGCCCTATTCAAAAGAGTGTCACTCATATAGACAAAAAGGTGACTGCCACTTTTTTGAGTAGAGTAATACACATCATTATGATATGTGTGTTGATCACAGGTAAGAGTGTCCATAGCCACGTGCACAGAGCTGCCCTTCCTTGAGTCCAAGCACCACCCTGCCATTGCTGGGCTACCTCAACTGACTCCCATAAGCAGGTCTTGAGAGGCAAGACCTAGTAACTGAGCGCTGAAAGGAATAATCAACTATGTGGGTTTTTCAGGGATTTTTATACCGTTGTTCAAAGGAGGCAGGCCTGCACAGGTCACAAAATTTGCAGGAAGACTATGGCATTCATTCTTTGTGTATTTACAGCTTTTACAATTGCAGACCCTGAGTACTCTTTTTTGATTTCCCCAAAATCCTTAAACCTGTTCTTCCCTTCTTACGTTCCTTAAAGTTCAGGAACCTTTTCCTTTTTCTTTACAGCTCTTCCAATTCTCTCATGCCTCAAACACTTTCCTGTGCAACCAAAAGCTCTTTACTCTCTCAGGATTGAAGGCAAGTCTTTCCTCCGAGGTTTGGATGATCTTCTGAACTTCGAAAAAATGTATCTTTATGAAATTTCTGTATATCAAATATAAAAATATATACATATTTAAATATTTATTGAACATATATGTGCATAATTATTTTCTGAATTCTTCATACCGGTAGGGGTTAAGAAGATGACTAGAACATTTATTTGGTTAGTTTCCTTTAGTCTACTGGACATTTTATTTTTAAAAAGTATATGAAGAGATAAAGGGAGGGAAAGGTATTCATTTCCGACCTCTTGAGAATGATGACATGTCCTTTTATTTTTCCTTTTCCACTTTCCTTCCACTTCTTAACCCAAGATCCTTTAAATGAAAACACAAGAATTCCAGATAGAAGATGGCCTGCGTTAGATGCCTGGAGACTATGTGCAGTATGGGAACAGTGATTCGGAGGCAGGTTGGATATACTATAATGCTGGCAAATGGACGTGGGTTGGGGTGGGGGTTGGTCATCCTGGTGCCCCCTGTTGTAAAGCTCATTGAATGGGCAAGTAGAATTTTGTGGAATTTTGCTGACATCTCAAATTATTTTCATGCTTCATTCCACGCCAAATCTTGGGTTAAATTTAGATTGTGATCAAGAGAAAAGGAACTCTTCTGTTTTATTCCTAACATTACTATATTATTATGTATGTGCAACCAATGCATAGTGTTCATGGTGTCTGCTTCCCTGTTTCACGCATTCTGTTTCTCTGGATAGAAATTCTCACAGCCCCAGATGTGCGCCTAGTGGTAAAAGTGGCACCAGTACGAATTGTACTCAGATTTAATCATGTGCATATTTTTGAGAAGGTGTGAGAGTTTATGTGTCAGTATGTTTGAATTGTTATCCAATTTAGTTAGTTAGTTGAGTGGTTCATGTGCATACTGTGTTTGAATCTGGTTAAATTGTTTCTATTTAGTAATATTATTTATTTGGATTTTGGTACCTGGTTTTCTTGTTTGTTTGTTCTTATTTTTTGTGTGTGATTATCTTGTTTGTAATTGTGCTTTTGTTTTCAGAGTCTGTGTATATTTGTTTTTAAAACATGCTTTTTGCTTCTTTAATGGGTTCTTTTTATTTATATTTCAGTGTGCATGACGCCATTGTTGTCATGATTTGCTTGCATGCTTGAGCTTTTTTTGTTGGAATTTTGGGGTTTTTTATTAAATGTTTTATTTCATGGTTTGGGGCCGAATTATTTGTTTTTGATTCAAGTCAGGGTTTTCTTCTTTGTTTCTGATTTGATTTTGATTTGTATGTTTGGTTTGATTTGTATTGAGAGGTGGTAATAAGTTTTAGTTGTGCTATTTTTTTTTTTTTTTTTTTTTTTTTTTTGCTCTGTATGCATATTTGTGTTGCTTTCTGCTGTTTGGGTATATTGTTGTTTGTTTTTCCCTGTCATATTTTGTTTTGTTTTTCAGCTTAACTTTTTGTAAGTCATATAGGTGGGTGTGTGTATGTACGCATGTGTTTCGATGACTGTGTTTTATTTTTAATTCTTTTACTTTTAAATTTACTTTGTTGTTTCCCATTTGTTAATTGTTTCAGTTTGTTTTTATCCCTTTATTGGTGAGCATGTGTATTTATATATTCATTTTCCTTGAGTTTTGGGATATTTAAATTTGTAAAACGTTTGATTGGTTGCTGCTGTTGTTTTTTCCTTCAATATTTTATGCAGCTCTTTTAGTTTTGTTTTCAGTGTACATTTTATTTGGAAATTCTCTTATGCTCAAGTTGTGGGAGACAACAGGTAGTCAGGTAGCACTTGTTTAGGAAAATCCGTCCACAACAAGTGATTTGGCCAGGAAACCCTCTTTGTCCCTGTAGGATCAAGACATCCTTGGCCCATCTGGAACTACCTGATGGCACAGCCTGGGATGTATTGTAAGCCTGTTTAGACAGCATCAAGCAAAGAGAAGAGGAGCCAGGCAGCACCAGATGAAACAGGCAGGCTGAAGTAGCACCAGTAAGATTCTAAAAATTAAATTGTTGTTGAAATTATTACTCACAAAAGAAGGCCACTGCTGACATGCAAAACTTAAAGTAAATGCCTGCTCAAATACTAGGTTTAAATGGGATCCTGAGTCTCCTATCATCATAATCAAAATGTTCAGGATATACTATAAATGAGGAAAATGACAACTTTCATGAAAAAAGACTATCACCTGACCCCAACATCAAGATGGATCAGATGCTAGAATTTTCTGATAAGGACTCTAAAGCTATCATCATAAAACTTATAATCAATTATTAATTATCTTAAACCACAAGGGTAAAAGAGAAAATCTTAACAAAGAAATAGATGTTTTAATAAGGTAAGCAATGGAAATTATTGAAGGGAGAAATACCAAAAATGAAATAATAAACTCTGGATGGACTCAATTGTAAAGTGAAGAGGAGCAAGGATAAAATCAGTGAACTTGAAGAATTAAATGACAGAAAAGACCCAATCTGAAAAAACAGAGAGAAATGAGACTTATAGAAAAATGAACAGAGCATCAGAGACC
>NW_007728658.1:24964-25868 GCF_000696425.1 Galeopterus variegatus | reverse complement strand
GAAAACACCTAGAAAACTAGAATGAAAAGGTGCAAAATGCTTTAAGCAAACAGGTGCCACATAACATGCTCACAAATTCTGTTTTGTAAATTACTTCTGCTTGTTTATGTGAGTTGTTGTATTCTATTTTCTTTTTCCTCCAGCACCTCAGGAAAAAGTAGTCTTTCTCTTCTCACAATCCTGGCACCTAAATTGCCACTCTTTCCCCCAAGGAGGTTCTTGCTGTTATTCCCTGGCTCTTCTGTGGGTTGGAGTTTAGGTAAATAACAGTGGAAGGGGCCTTGGAAAGTTTACAGGGCAGATACCCTAAGGGCTGAGGTGTCTGTCCTTTTAACTTAAGGGATTACTTTGGGAGTGGCCGACCCGATTTTAATGAATCATGCTTAATATTGTTAATAATTTGAAAATAAAAAGTATAGTGCAGATATCCATTATTCTTCCCAAGACAGAGGACATGAAGGAGGTTTATTCTACCTTGCTCCTGAAACCTGAAACATTAATGATGCTGCAGGTAAATAGAAACTCAGAGACAGATGGAAGAGCAAGAGCAAGGGGGGGGCCGGGTTGGGGGGCTGTTGCACAGGATTTTGGAAGAAATGTTGGTGTCTTCTCACAGGCTTAAATATGTGAGAGGTGTCCTTGAGCAGGGCTGCCTCATTCACACACTATATGCAATGCCCTACTACAGAGGGTGTGATGCACACAAATTAAAATATGAATTTTGCCTTTCTAAAGTGGAGTAAGGGACAATGTTTATACCACCATGTGGTAGTCCTGTGGGTGGGGATGGAGCTTCAGTCACAGAAATGCCCTCCTATGCCTAAGTTTCCACCTCAGTCCTGTGTGATCTCAGAAGACTCACAAAAGCACATCTTGAGAGCCAGACCCATCACAGAAGGGTCCT
>NW_007728658.1:23631-24009 GCF_000696425.1 Galeopterus variegatus | reverse complement strand
CCGAGCTCTATCTGGCCTGCAATATCCTGATATGATGAGAGACTTTCTACCTAACAACTGACTTCTGAGGCATACAAGGTAGTTGTTTATGCACCAACTGTATACGATTGAAATCCATTAATAATGCGAGTAAGTGTTATAAGTCTGAGAATAAGAGGGAAAAGGAGAAAAACTTATTTGCTCTCAGTCTTGAAATCTGTCCCATTAAATGCACAGCAGGTAGAAGGATCAGCACTCAGGAAAAGACAGAAGCGAGAAAAGAGAGTGGCAGGAGGGGTGGTGGTTTTTCTTTTGCGTGTATTCTGGTGATCCCTCACGTACTGCCTGTGTTGGGATATTGTCTGCAATGGCATGGGGGAGCGGTTAGGCAGAATTGCC
>NW_007728658.1:23167-23442 GCF_000696425.1 Galeopterus variegatus | reverse complement strand
CCTTTTAATGCAGAGCTGTCATAGAAGAGAAGGTGAGGGCGAAAAAGGGAGAAGGGAAGACAGAGAGTGGAAATGGATAGGGAGAATGGAGGACCAATCCTCTGGAGACCGCAGGAAGCACAACCTGGGAAGCAAGGTGTAAATGCCATTTACATTCCTAGTAGACCAGGGGATAAGATAGAACCTGATAATCTTATGCCTGATCACCTCCCATGCAAGCTCTTTGAAACCATACCAGGGCATTTAGTTGGCAACTGATGTTTGCAGATTTTGTT
>NW_007728658.1:22630-22940 GCF_000696425.1 Galeopterus variegatus | reverse complement strand
AAATGCCATTTACATTCCTAGTAGATCAGGGGATAAGATAGAACCTGATAATCTTATGCCTGATCACCTCCCAGGCAAGCTCTTTGAAACCATACCAGGGCATTTGGTTAGCAACTGATGTTTGCAGATTTTGTTGTCTTATTTCCAAATGTGCACATACTTCTCCTCACCCAAAACCTTGAGGAAATTCCAGCTGCAGCAAAGAGAAGGGAAACTGCTCTCTACTTTGTCTCCTATGTTGTCACCGGGTTACTACATCTGTTTACTTCTCCATGTCCACTCCTCTCCTACCTGCCCTCTCAGCATTTCC
>NW_007728658.1:20513-21630 GCF_000696425.1 Galeopterus variegatus | reverse complement strand
AGTTTTCCATCTCTGACTAGAAGAAGGAAGCCAAGGCTCGCAGGGTATTAGAAGAAAAATTTAAGCTGGGAATTAGAGCATTCTGTCCAGCACAGTTGCAACCGAGCTCTATCTGGCCTGCAATATCCTGATATGATGAGAGACTTTCTACCTAACAACTGACTTCTGAGGCATACAAGGTAGTTGTTTATGCACCAACTGTATACGATTGAAATCCATAAATAATGCGAGCAAGTGTTATAAGTCTGAGAATAAGAGGGAAAAGGAGAAAAACTTATTTGCTCTCAGTCTTGAAATCTGTCCCATTAAATGCACAGCAGGTAAAAGGATCAGCACTCAGGAAAAGGCAGAGGCGAGAATAGAGAGAGGCAGGAGGGGTGGTGGTTTTTCTTTTGCATGTATTCTGGTGATCCCTCATGTACTGCCTGTGTTGGCATATTGTCTGCAATGGCATGGGGGAGCTGTTAGGCAGAATTGCCACTTTCAGCCATGCTGTGTGTGGTGCTCCACTTCAGGAAGTGCCGATCATGTGCCTAGAAAATTGATCGGCTCCTCTTGGAGTGAAGTAATACACAACAAGTACAACCTTGGCGCAGGCCCTAAGGGAGGAGGTAAGGCTTCCTCCACACAGGTGCTGTTTCTGGAGTCTGAGAACCACCCACTCAGTGCTGGTTCAACTCATGGGACTCTTTTAAGAGCCTTCTGTATGGTAAACGTAGGGAATGAGGTTTCCGGGGAATAGCCTCATCTGTGGGTACTCCTTTATATCAATCATAGGAAGGGCAGGACCAGCACCTTCAGCCATGCTGTTGCAGTGCCCTACTCAGGAAGGCGCTGTTCATATATATGTAACAGTTGTGCAACGCTTTTCTGAGTGGAGTAATGTGCAGCATGAACAACATTGGTGGTGTCATTGATAACGATTGGTGGGTTTTCAGTCACAAACCTGCACTCCCTTGATCACTGCTAACCTTAGGTGATAGGCCACTTCCAAGTACTCTCTGAAGCACCTTTGAGAGACCTGATTCACAATATGAAGGTTTTTCGGAAAAGTCATTCGTGTAGGTTTTTTAGGTATCTATTGCTTTTCCTCCACAAAAGGACTGAGCATAGTGGG
>NW_007728658.1:18327-18833 GCF_000696425.1 Galeopterus variegatus | reverse complement strand
CCTGAAACCTCGCTGGCGTCCACATTGTGTTAAGTCTTCAGGCTGGCAGGACATGATAGCAGTGGAGGCATGGCAGCCTCCACCCAGATTCCAGAAGATGTATGGAAAAGCCTTGGAGATCAGGCAGAGACCTGTTGCAGGGGCAGAGCCACTGCAGAGGACATCTACTAGAACAATGCCAAGCAGGAAAGTGGGGTCAGAGCCCCACCAGGGAAATGTCTAGTACAGCCTATTCTGTAGGGCTGCCACTAGGACCCCAGAACATCAGGTCCATAGGAAACGAGCAATAGAGGCCTGGAAAAGCCAGAGGCAGCAGCACAGCCCACTGGGGTGCATCTCGCAGAGCTGTGGGAACAAGGCTGTCTGATGTTTTGGGGACCCAGATGCCATATTGTGCCCAGGATACAAGACTTGGAGTCAAAGAACATTATTTTGGAACTTTAAGATATAATGTCTGCCCTGCTGGGTTTTGGACTTGTTTGGGGCCTGCTTTTCCTTTCTTCTGG
>NW_007728658.1:15421-16303 GCF_000696425.1 Galeopterus variegatus | reverse complement strand
TACCCACTTGACCAGAAAAGGAGGTAAAGTTCTGGAGTAATGTTTCTCTTCTAGTTGCTATTCCATAACTTAAATCCTATGATTTAAATTTAACAATAGAGGACTTCCAGTCAAGATGGCAGAAGAGATGGTCCCCAGTGTCACTTTCTCCCACCATCGACCAATGTGCAACTAATAAAAAGCACCAACAGCCAAGCTGGCGCTGCTAGNGCAGTCTGAGTCCCATGCCAGATGCAACCATCCCAGAATCGTAAGCCTTATAAACGTCTTTCCTTTACAAATTACCCAGTCTCAGGTAATTCTGCTATAGCAGCCCAAGTGGACGAAAACAAGAGTACACATGGTAAGGAATTTTCTCACGTGATTATTAAGCCTTGCAAGTCACAAGACTTTTCAGGGTGACTCAACAAGTTGGAGACCCAGGGAAGCCGATGGTATAGTATCGGTTCAAGTCTGTCCAAAGGCCAGAGAACCAGGAGAAGGAATGTTGTAGTCTCAGTTGAAGGTCAGCAGCCTTGAGGCCTAGGAGGAGCCAATGTTTCAGTTTGAGTACAAAGCCAGAAAAGAGTCATTATACCATTTTGGAGTCGGGCAGGAAGAATTCTCTCTAACTCAGGGAAGGGTGAGCATTTTTGTTCTATTCAGGCCTTTCATTGATTGGTTTAGACCCTTTCACATTATGGAGGAAATCTACTTTACTCAATCCACTGAATAGCACAGAAATACCGAAAATAGTGATTGACCAAATATCTGGGCAAATCATGGTCCCGTCAAGCTGACACATAAAACTGACCATCATAAGTTCACCCCTTTGTCCCATTAGCACTTATACACATCTCCTTAAACCATACTTAATCTCCAAATGAAAACAATGCCAAGGTC
>NW_007728658.1:13664-14680 GCF_000696425.1 Galeopterus variegatus | reverse complement strand
CCATTGCTAGAAGTGACCCAACTCCTGTTTGGGGGCAGTGGGATGCCAATGGCCTCAGCCAGGCCCCCCCAGACATCTGCACCCCGCTCAGTGGCGACCGAGCCACCACTGGAAGCCCCAACGTCTCCTCTGTTGGAGTGAGGGCCATGCCATGGGCCTCACCCACACGCACTCCTTCCACATCCTCCCCTGCTGTCCCCTCCCCCTTCCCCTCTTCCCTTTCCCTCAACTGCTCCACTATAATATCTCAGAATGTAACAAGAAATAATAGTATAATAAATAAATAAAAATAAAAATTACAAGAGATAATTGCTATAAGAGCAATACATCATGTATGTTACATGATAAAGTAATGAGAGAAGAAAACAAATTATATAAGTTTTACATATTTTCCTGTATATCTGAATTGCACACAAACATATTCATAACAAAATAAGGAAGAATTACTCTTGACAACTGCAGTCTTTGATTCTGTAACTGACCATATGTTGGTAGCCGGTATTTATAACTACCTTCTTCCACTCTCCATTTTGTATTCCTTTACCCTTCATCAAGCAACCCAGCTGGCTTTGCTTCTTTACCTGGTAGGTGACCCACACCTTCATTTATGAAGAGTCTGGGCCATTCATAGTCCTTCATGTACTAGGGTATTGTAGTTTTCCATTGATCTTAATCATAGGGCATGGTAATCCCAAGAGAAGCCCTAAGGGATATCCTGTATTCCAGACAGTAATCCACTGTAGAGTAATAGTAAAATTTTCCATTGGTTGTCTTGAGCGATCACCCCAACCCTCAAAGTAATTCCCTTCTCAGACTTCTTAAAAATTAGGAAATGTTTTACTGACTTTTCTTTCTTTTGGGGGGGTATCTCTTATTAAACCATAGCTGGTATGAGAAGAAGAGAAAGAGAGAGAGGAGTGAGAGAGATGGAGACAGAGAGACAAGACTGGAGCATTACCTGTTTTATATTGTTGTGCTGAGAAATGTGGGATATCCTGATGTCTTCTTTCAGGTAA
>NW_007728658.1:11202-12092 GCF_000696425.1 Galeopterus variegatus | reverse complement strand
TGGATATATACCCAGTAGAGGGATTGCTGGATCATATGGAAGATCTATCTGTAGTTGTTTGGGAAGCCTCCAAATTGTTTTCCATAGTGGTTGTACTAATTTACAGTCCCACCAACACTATAGGTGTGTTCCCTTCTCTCTATACCCTCACCAGCGTTTGTTATTTACCATCGTTTTGATTATAGCCATTGTAACTGGAGTGAGGTGGTATCTCAGTGTGGTTTTATTTTGCATGTCTCTGATGACTAGTGATGTTGAGCATTTTTTCATGTATCGTTTGGAATATGTAATATTTATAAACGTATAAGCTTCTATCCAAAGAGCTCCAAAACATATGAAGCAAATACTGAAAGAATTAAAGGGAGAAATAGAGAATTGGACAATAATATCTGGACAAAATCTCACATGATCATCTCAGTAGATACATAAGAAGGCATTAGACGAAATCCAACCACCATTCTAAATAAAAGCTATCAACGATTTAGAAATTGGGAATAGAAGAAAACTTTCTCACACCAGTAAATATTATCTACAAAAAAACCTACAGCTATTGTAATTCTTTCTTAACGGTGAAAAACTGAAAGCTTTCCTCTTAAGATTGGAATGAAACGAAAATGTCTGCTCTCATGACTTCTACTCAAACATTGTACTGGAGATTCTAACCAGTGCAATCAGGAGGAAAAAGAAATAAAAAGAATACAGCCTGAAAAGGAAGTAATAGAATTTTCCCTAGTCACAAACAACATGATCTTGTATGTAGAAAATACCAAGGAATCCACCAAAATACTATAATTAACAAATTTAGCAAGATCAATACTTTTAACACACACCGTATCTATCTATCTATCTATCTATCTATCTATCTATCTATCTATCTATCTATCTATCTA
>NW_007728658.1:8605-9662 GCF_000696425.1 Galeopterus variegatus | reverse complement strand
TTTTGAAAAATGTATTCAAGATTCATCCATGTAATGATATGTAACAGCAGTTCATTATTTTGAAGGCCAAATGAGTTTGTGTTGTGTGCGGAAAATGCCTTGTATATATCCATTCAAGCGTTGGTGGAAACAGGTTATTTCCCCATTTTGGCTATTATGAAAAATGCTGCTATAAATATTTGTGTTCAAGTTTGCTTGTGGACATGTTTTTAAATCTCTAGGGTATATACCTAGGAGTCGAATTGCTGGATCACATACTATTCAATGTGTCAACATTTTGTCATTACATCTGGATTCCTTTTTTTTTTTTTTTTTTCTTGTTCAATTGCAGTGGCTAAAACCTCTATTAGAATATTAAATACAGGGAATAAAAGGGGGCAGCTTTGTCTCGTTCCTGATTGCAGGGAAAACGCTTCAGTCTTCATCTTATGTGTGATAATGTTCATGGATTTTTTACAGATGACCTTATTCAGGTTAAAGAAGTTCCATTCTATTCTTAGTTTCTTTCTTGTTTTTATCATGAAAGTGTGTTAGATTTTTTAAAATGCTTTTTCTGTGTGTCTATTGGGATAACCGTGTGTGTTTTTTTCCTTCATTTTATTAAAACTGTGTGTGACACTGACTGATTTATATGCGTTTAATCAACCTAGCATTCCTGCCGTAAACCCCTATTCAGTTTTCTAGTATTTTTCACAAGTGATATTATTCTGTAGTTTTCTTTTCTGTAATGTGTTTTTCTGGCTTTGGTATCTGGGTACTACTGGCCACATAGAATGAGTGGTCTACCTTTCCTCCTTTTTTGTTCTCTGGAAGGGTTTATGCAGGAGTGGTATTTATTCCTGTATAAGCACTGGGTAGGATTCCCCAGTGAAACTATGTTGTTCTGGGGTTTTCTTCGTAAGAAGTTTATTGATTACTCTTTCATACTCTTCACCTATTATGAATCTATTCAGGTTTTCCATTTGTTTTTGTGTCAGTTTCAGTAGTTTGTGTCTTTCTAGGAATTTGTTCATTTCATCTAGGTTATCTACATTGTTGACAAATAATGTTTCACAGT
>NW_007728658.1:6116-7655 GCF_000696425.1 Galeopterus variegatus | reverse complement strand
TATCCTCTTATAATCCTTCTTTCTGTAAAATTGATAGTAATGTTCCCTACTTCATTACAGATTTTGTAATTTGAATCTTCTCTTATTGTATTGGTCATTTTAGCTAAAGTTTTGTCAATTTTGTTGTATGTTTCCAAGAACCAAATTTGTCTCATCGATTTTCCCTGTTGCTATTCTGTTCTATAATTCATTTATTTCCACTCTAATTTTTACTACCTCATTTCTTCTGCTTGCTTTGGGTTTAACTATCTCTATTGTTTCCAGTTTGTTTAGTTGGAAAACTGGGTCATTGATTTTGAGATATTTCTTTTTATTCTTCTTATAATGTAGGTATTTAGAGCTGTATATTTCCCTCTGAACACTGTTTTGGCGTATGTCATGGGCTTTGGTATGTTGTGTTTTAGTTTTCATTCCTTCAAAATACTTCCCATTTTATTTGTGAGTACTTCCTTGATTTACTGGCTATTTGGAGTGTGTTTAATATTCACATACTTATGATTTCCCAAATTTCCTTCTGTTATTGATTTCTAGTTTCCATAGTGACTTGAGAATGTGCTTTATTTGATTTAAATCCTTTACTAAACTCCTGTTGAAAGTATTAACTTTGGTTTTATGGCATAGCATATAGTCTGTCCTGTAGAATATTCTAGTTGCACTTGAGAATAAGGTGTGTTCTACTGTTCTCTTATTGTCTTTTTACTGTCTGTGAAATCAAACTTCATGTCTTCTTTTCCTCTATTGATATTGGTTACTTTTTTTTCTCTGTTCTCAATGTAAATTGATAGNGTTTTGATTGGTATTTTTTTGTGTGTTTGTTGCATGGAATTTTGTATTTTCTTTTTTTTCTATTGATTTCCCAAATTTCCTACTGTTATTGATTTCTAGTTTCCATAGTGACTTGAGAATGTGCTTTATATTATTTAAATCCTTTACTAAACTCCTGTTGAAAGTATTAACTTTGGTTTTAAGGCATAGCCTATAGTCTGTCCTGGAGAATATTCTAGTTGCACTTGAGAATAAGGTGTGTTCTGCTGTTCTCTTATTGTCTTTTTACTGTCTGTGAAATCAAACTTCATGACTTCTTTTCCTCTATTGATATTGGTTACTTTTTTTTCTCTGTTCTCAATGTAAATTGATAGAAATGTATCATTTTATTAAGCTTCTCACAGAACAACTCCTGGTATTGTTGATGTTCTCCAGTGTATATCAACTTTTCACTTTTGGGTTCTTGTCCTTTTAATTTCCTTTCTTCAAAATATTTTCAAATTATTTTTGTTGTCTCTTTTTATTACCCATGAGGAAAGGTAAGGTCATTGTTTTTAAATCTTCTTTCTATAATGTGCCTTTAAGCTTTATTTTCCTTTGCATGTTCCTATACCTTCATCCAATAAGCTTAGGTAGATGTTTTCCTCATTATTTCTAGTTTTATTTTTCTTTATTTATTTTTATTTTCTTTATTTATTTTTTGGTTTTATTTTATTTTGGCAATATACAATGTGGTTGAATATTGTGGCCCATTACCGAAACCTCCCTCCCTCT
>NW_007728658.1:2803-4646 GCF_000696425.1 Galeopterus variegatus | reverse complement strand
CTTCTTTACCTGCATGTTTACCATGCCTCTTTTGTTGTTTTGGTGTTAAACCTCTGAACAAAGGGCTGGGAAGGTTGAGGCAGAGTGGGGTTTGGTGGGTGTGGTGCGGGGACATTTAACATGTGTGGAAAGCAAAACATTTTAAATATGCTGTTCCTACTGATGTGAAAATCAACAGGGAAATATTAATAAAGATATTGGTCCCTGAAGAAGTGAAAAAGGGAGAACCGTTTCTTATTTTTCAGGCATCAAAAGCAGCACATTAAATATACAGCCAGTAAAGGGATGCTCCCTCAAGTGGGGTTAGAGAAGGGCCATGAATTGGCAATCACATGACGGAAATTCCACGTCGGATGAAAACTGCGTGCATTCATTTCTGCGGGGCCAACACCTTCAGTTGAGTGTAGTGCCCTAATTCAAAAGAGTGTCAGTCATATAGACTAAAACGTGACTGCCACTTTTTTGAATAGAGTAATACACATCATTATGAAATGTGTGTTGATCACAGGTAAGAGTGTACATAGCCACGTGCACAGAGCTGCCCTTCCTTGAGTCCAAACACCACCCTGCAATTGCTGGGCTACCTCAACTGACTCCGATAAGCAGGTCTTGAGAGGCAAGACCTAGTAACTGAGGGCTGAAAGAAGTAATCAACTATGTGGGATTTTCAGGGATTTTTATACCCTTGTTCAAAGGAGGGAAGCCTGCACAGGTAACAAAATTTGCAGGAAGGGTATGGCATTCATTCTTTGTGTATTCACAGCTTTTACAATTGCAGACCCTGAGTACTCTTTTNCTTCTTTACCTGCATGTTTACCATGCCTCTTTTGTTGTTTTGGTGTTAAACCTCTGAACAAGGGGCAGGGAAGCTTGAGGCAGAGTGGGGTTTGGTGGGTGTGGTGCGGGGACATTTAACGTTTGTGGAAAGCAAAACATTTTAAATATGCTGTTCCTCCTGACTTGAAAATCAACAGGAAAATATTAATAAAGATATTGGTCCCTGAGGAAGAGAAAAAGGGAGAACCGTTTCTTATTTTTCAGGCATCAAAAGCAGCACAATTAATATACTGCCAGTAAAGGGATGCTCCCTCAAGTGGGAATAGAGAAGGGCCATGAACTGGCAATCACATGAAGGAAATTCCACATCAGATGAAAACTGCGTGCATTCATTTCTGCGGGCCAACACGTTCAGCTGAGTGTAGTGCACTATTCAAAAGAGTGTCACTCATATAGACTAAAACATGACTGCCACTTTTTTTGAGTAGAGTAGTACACATCATTATGATATGTGTGTTGATCACAGGTAAGAGTGTCCATAGCCACGTGCACAGAGCTGCCCTTCCTTGAGTCCAAGCACCACACTGCCATTGCTGGGCTACCTCAACTGACTCCCATAAGCAGGTCTTGAAAGGCAAGACCTAGTAACTGAGGGCTGAAGGGAATAATCAACTATGTTGGTTTTTCAGGGATTTTTATACCCTTGTTCAAAGGAGGCAGGCCTGCACAGGTAACAAAATATGCAGGAAGGCTATTGCATTCATTCTTTGTGTATTCACTGCTTTTACAAATGCAGACTCTGAGTACTCTTTTTTGATTTCCCCAACATCCATAAACCTGTTCTTCCCTTCTTACATTCCTTATAGTTCAGGAACCTTTTCCTTTTTCTTTACATCTCTTCCAATTCTCTCATGCCTCAAACACTTTCCTGTGCACCCAAAAGCTCATTACTCTCTCAGGATTGAAGACAAGTCTTTCCTCCGAGGTTTGGATGATCTTCTGTATTTCGAAAAAATGTATCTTTATGAAATTTCTGTATATCAAATATAAAAATATATACATATTT
>NW_007728658.1:0-2586 GCF_000696425.1 Galeopterus variegatus | reverse complement strand
AAACACTTTCCTGTGCACCCAAAAGCTCTTTACTCTCTCAGGATTGAAGGCAAGTCTTTCCACCGAGGTTTGGATGATCTTCTGTACTTCGAAAAAATGTATCTTTATGAAATTTCTGTATATCAAATATAAAAATTTATACATATTTTAATATTTATTGAACATATATGTGTATAATTATTTTCTGAATTCTTCATAACGGTAGGGTTTAAGAAGATGACTAGAACATTTATTTGGTTAGTTTCCTTTAGTCTACTGAACATTTTATTTTTTAAAAGTATATGAAGAGATAAAGGGAGGGAAAGGTATTCATTTCAGACCTCTTGAGAATGATGACATGTCCTTTTATTTTTCCTTTTCCTCTTTCCTTCCACTTCTTATCCCAAGATCTTTTAAAAGAAAACACAAGAATTCCAGAGAGAAGATGGCCTGCGTTAGATGCCTGGAGACTATGTGCAGTATGGGAACAGTGACTCGGAGGCAGGTTGGATATACTATAATGCTGGCAAATGGACGTGGGTTGGGGTGGGGGTTGGTCATCCTGGTGCCCCCTGTTGTAAAGCTCATTGAATGGGCAAGTAGAATTTTGTGGAATTTTGCTGACATCTCAAATTATTTTCATGCTTCATTCCACGCCAAATCTTGGGTTAAATTTAGATTGTGATCAAGAGAAAAGGAACTCTTCTGTTTTATTCCTAACATTACTATATTATTATGTATGTGCAACCAATGCATAGTGTTCATGGTGTCTGCTTCCCTGTTTCACGCATTCTGTTTCTCGGGATAGAAATTCTCACAGCCCCAGATGTGCGCCCAGTGGTAAAAGTGGCACCAGTACGAATTGTTCTCAGATTTAACCATGTGCTTATTTTTCACGAATTGTACTCAGATTTAATCATGTGCATATTTTTGAGAAGGTGTGAGAGTTTATGTGTGAGTATGTTTGAATTGTTATCTAATTTAGTTAGTTAGTTGAGTGGTTCATGTGCATACTGTGTTTGAATCTGGTTAAATTGTTTCTATTTAGTAATATTATTTATTTGGATTTTGGTTACTGGTTTTCTTGTTTGTTTGTTCTTATTTTTTGTGTGTGATTATTTTGTTTATAATTGTGCTTTTGTTTTCAGAGTCTGTGTATATTTGTTTTTAAAACATGCTTTTTGCTTCTTTAATGGGTTCTTTTTATTTATATTTCAGTGTGCACGACGCCGTTGTTGTCATGATTTGCTTGCATGCTTGAGCTTTTTTTTGGTGGAAATTTGGGTTTTTTTATTAAATGTTTTATTTCATGGTTTAGGGCCGAATTATTTGTTTTTGATTCAAGTCAGGGTTTTCTTCTTTGTTTCTGATTAGATTTTGATTTGTATGTTTGGTTTGATTTGTATTGAGAGGTGGTAAGAAGTTTTAGTTGTGGTATTTTTGTGTGTGTGTGTGTGCTCTGTGTGCACAGCTGTGTTGCTTTCTGCTGTTTGGGTATATTGTTGTTTGTTTTTCTCTGTAATATTTTGTTTTGTTTTTCAACTTAAATTTTTGTAAGTCATATAGGTGGGTGTGTGTATGTACGCATGTGTTTCGATGACTGTGTTTTATTTTTAATTCTTTTATTTTATTTTTTTAAAATTAATTAATTTATTTTTTTTGTCTTTTGTCTTTTTCCGTGTCCGGCAACGGATTGCAGCCCTCAGTGTTGCCCCCGTACCGGACCGGGTACGGGCAACGGGATTGCAACCCTCGGCGTTGCTCCCGCGCCTCGCTCAGCCAGTGAGCGGGAACCGGTCTGCATGTGGGATCCGAACCCTCGGGCGGGAGCGCCACTGCGCTTCCCAAGCGGCGCACTATACAGTGTGCCGCCGGGCCGGCCCTAACTCTTTTATTTTTAAATTTACTTTGTTGTTTCCCGTTTGTTAATTGTTTCAGTTTGTTTTTATCCCTTTATTTGTGAGCATGTGTATTTATATATTCATTTTCCTTAAGTTTTGGGATATTTAAATTTGTATAACGTTTGTTTGGTTGCTGCTGTTGTTTTTCCTTCAATATTTTATGCAGCTCTTTAACTTTTTTTTTCTGTGTACATTTTATTTGGAAATTTTTTTATGGTCAAGTTGTGGGAGACAACAGGTAGTCAGGTAGCACTTGCTTAGGAGAATACATCCACAACACGTGATTTGGCCAGGAAACCCTCTTTGTCCCTGTAGGATCAAGACATCCTTGACCCATCTGGAACTACCTGATGGCACAGCCTGGGATGTGTTGTAAGCCTGTTTAGACAGCATCAAGCAAAGAGAAGAGGTGCCAGGCAGCACCAGATGAAACAGGCAGGCTGAAGTAGCACCAGTTAATAATTTGAAAATAAAAAGTATAGTGCAGATATCCATTATTCTTCCCAAGAAAGAGGACATGAAGGAGGTTTATTCTACCTTGCTCCTGAAACCTGAAACATTAATGATGCTGCAGATAAATAGAAACACAGAGACAGATGGAAGAGGAAGAGCAGTGGGGGGGAGGGTTGGAGGGCTGTTGCACACGCTGTGGGAATAAATGTTGGTGTCTTCTCAAAGGCTTAAATGTGTGAGAGGTGTCCTTGAG
>NW_007728657.1:247849-289088 GCF_000696425.1 Galeopterus variegatus | reverse complement strand
GTGATGGGACACAATAACTAACTACATTGTATATTGACAAAATTAAAAAAAAATCTAAAAATAAATAAATAAATAAATATAAATAAAAGTATGGATTTTGGGAGCTGCTAAAAAAAAAATTGATAACTAGTTTTATCATTTAGGACTGTGTTTGCCTGCACATAGCAGAAACCTGACCAACAGTGGCTTAAACAAATAGGTATATGTTGGGGTGTAAGGGGGGCAGATTTGTTCTTCCACAGAAGATGTTCAGAGACAGGCAACTGCTGGTTTCAATTCAGCTGCTCAAAAGTGACATGAGGAAAACCGTTGAGTTGTACACTTTCAATGGGTGAATTGTATGGTACGTGAATTACATCTCAGCAAAGCTGTTAAAAAATGAGGGGAGAAAAGATATTTCTCAGATTAAAAAAAAAGTCACACAAAGAACTTGGGCTTTTTTTTTTTTTCTTTTTGTCTTTCTACTTTGCCTTCTTTAGAATTTTGGCTTTTTTATCTCATGGTCACAGAATTGCTTCTGCAGCTCCAGGCATCACATCTATGCTCAAGGCTAAGAGAAGGAGAAAAGACCACCTTTTTAATTGAAAGGTCAAAACCTTTCCCAGAAGGCTTCACATCAGACATCCTCTTAGGTCTTATTAGCCAGAAATAAGTCATGGGACTGCCCCAGCTACCAGGGAATCTGAGAAACTTGGGGGCATGATTGTCACCACTGGTTTAAATTAATCATAACTTATTGTTTGGGTTAAGCACATCATCTCCCTGACAAAGCAAGGGTACTGTTAGCAAGGAAGAAGGAAGAATGATTATTAGGCAGTTAACCTTGCCTGCCATACCAGCAGAAGTTTACTGAGCTCCTCCTAGGGCCACGCACTGTGTCAGGCCTTCGGAGGGGTTCAAAGAAGCATAAGAAACACTCTCCACCTTCAAGTCCTCCAGTTGAGGAGATGGTTTTACCAGGACTCTCTCCCTTGTAAAGGGACAGAAACCCAACTCAAACTATCCTAAGAAAAAAGAATTTATAGGTTCATGTAAAGAAAAAACAAGGGTTACCTTTGGCTTCAGGCATGGCTGGATCCAGGTGTTCATATGATTTCATTAAAAACCCATTTTGCTTTGGGCTCTGTCTTCCTCTCTGTTAACTTGGTTTTCGGGTGAGCTCTTGGCACAGTGACAAGGAGGCTGTTCCCAACTCCAGACCTATACCCCACACACTCAGTAACAAGGGTGCAGCTCAGGTTCCAGACCCAAAAGTGGGGTCACCCCACCCAAACCCATTAGACTGAAAGTGGGGGAGGGGTGCCTACCTGAGGGGAAGCTGGGGTTCTGTCATAGCAAGGGGGGAGGAGTAAACGCTGGGCAGGGGGAAAAACAGTACAATTTCTTCACAGGAGATGAGTTAAACAGGTGAGAAAATCCCAGCAATTCATCAGCAGGTGAATGGTCCAGACAAGATGTGTCAGTTGTCCTGCCTGCAGCAACAGACTCTGCTTGGCTTGCCCTGTTTGTTGCGAAGCTCTTTGTTTTCATTGCTGCTCTGCTCTGGGTTTGGCTAGAGTGGCCCCAAGCTCCTGTTGCCCCATTAGCACAGTATGTCCACAGCAGCCAACACCAACAATGCACCCATGAGCAGCCCAGGCAGCCACGGAGGTTGCTGCCCACATTAACGACCAAGGCATGCACCGATCATGACAGTTTTACAGCCATTTCAGCTGTAAAAGCTGGTCCAAGGCAGCACGAGGCCCATGAGCAGCCCAGGCAGCCACGGAGGTTGCTGCCCACATTAACGACCAAGGCACGCACCGATCATGACAGTTTTACAGCCATTTCAGCTGTAAAAGCTGGTCCAAGGCAGCACGAGCAATGAAAATCCAAGGGCCTCAAAATGTCACGATAAAGTGAGCTCAGCTCTGGTTTCGGTCTCATGGGCGATGCTTGGAAATAGGTGCTGACTCCAGCTTTCTGCTTTCTTTCTCACTCTGATGAGTTAGGGTATCTGGTGCCTTCTGCCCAGACCTGACTGTTACTGTCGAGTGGCCCTTTTCAAGTGACGTATGTCTATGTCTACTAACTCATCTGTAATCAATGGGATAACTAAAACAATAGGAACTTATTTCCTATGATGAAAATCTCAGGGGCTGTAGTGAGGATTCATTTGGATAATGCATGTTAATCCTTTAAGTGAACTCTTCACATTTGCTGTTGGGAGGGGGAGGAGTAGAATGCTCAGCCGGAAGAGCCCCTTATATTCAGGTGGTCACTGTTTACAAGGATGTGCATACATTGTCTCATTTAACTTAGGCCAGCTAGTATTACCACCCTTCTTTTACAGGTGAATTAACTGGGGTTCAGAAAGGTCACACCGTTTGCTCAGGGTCACACGGATCTGTCAGCAGCAGAGCAGGCCTGGAACCCAGCCTTCCTATAGCAAGCACCAGGGCAGGACCAGGGGGTATGAGTAGGGCACCGGCCTTGGGTGCAAAATGTAAGGAGTGCTAAAAAGCTTAGTCACTGTATGAGTCCGTTTCTGTTGCTTATAGCAAACTGGGTGACTTGTAAAGAAGCAGAATTTATGTCTTAAGTTTTGGAGGCTGGGAAGTCCAAGGTCCAGGGGCATATCTGGTGAAGGCCTTCTTCTTTGTCAGGAGGCTGCAGAGTCCTGCAGTAATGCAGGGTATCTATCTCATAGAGAGGGCTGAGCAAGAGTACGTTTCCACATGCTCTCTTCCTCTCCTTATAAAGCCTCCTGTCTGCTCCCTGATAGTCCACTAAACCATTAACCCATTAATCCATTCAGAGGACAGGGTCCTCATGATCCAGTCATCTCCTAAAGGCCCCACCTTTCAAATATCTGTGATTTCCCACCCTCTTAACACTGTTGCAATGGGGATCAAGCTTCAGTGAGTTTGTTGGGGCAGGGGGAGACATTTAAACCATAGCAGTCATCAAGATAAATTATATTTGAATGCAATGTTGGTGCTGTCTCAATTCTCAAAAGAGGACCGGATATTAAATATGTAAAAAGGACAGATTCTACTCCAAGGAGACAAGGGCAAATCCAAAGGGCCATTGCTCCAATGGCAGCAGGTCAGGCTTGGGGCAGAGCCCGACTTTGGCCAGAGATGCTTCCTGGTGTGCTGGGCTGGCACAGGCTTCAGAGGCAGCTGGCGCTTGAGTCCTCATCCAGTCCTCATTCCCAGAGCTGCTAACCTTTGCTACTCCAGCCTGTTTCAGCCACGGTTACGTTTTACTCTTGCCTTCCCCTCTAACTAATAATGAATGGGTTTGTGTCCCAGGCCCTCCTTACAGTAAAGGCTTCTCAGGGAAGAAAGCAGTGTGATGAACAAATTCCCATCTCCTGGGGAAGGGGCCTAGCGAGGCATAATGAGGGGTTTGGGTCAGACATCCAGCAGTGTCGAGAATGTTTCTGTGTGCCACATAGCATGAACAGCAGCAAGCTGCTTCTAGAACATTGCTCCCAGGAACCTCACCTTTCCTATGAGGGCATGTCAGGTGCTTGGGAGAGAAGACGAAGCTGGCAAGGATGGCAAGAGCCAGTGGCAATGTTGCCCTTTCATCAGCAGTCTGCAGGAGCTGGGGAACAGCTGTCACCTGGGCAGCATCTGTGCTCTCCAGTTCGCCATAGTCCCCACCACTCCCTGTTGTTTTCCCATCCTTCTGCTTTACTCGTTTCTATTACCCATCTTGCTATTGCAGAATTAATGTCTCTCTTTTCTCCCACATTGAGGCTAAGCTTTGCGCATCCTAGTAGCAGAGCATCTGAAAACGAGACAGAGCAGGGTCCATCAGCTTTCAGATCCCCCAAGTCAGCCTTTATTTGTTCAGCAAATGTTCAGAAGTAGTACATTCCCTGCTCCACTGATGTTGGGCTTGGCCGTATGATTTGTTTTGGTCAATGGCATGTGGGTGAAAGTGACCATGTGCCAGTTCTGAGCCTAGGCCTTAAGAGGCCTTGCATATTTCCACTTGCCCTTCTGGTAGCTTCTAACTTTAACAAACTCCCGGGTAGCTGCTGCCCTTTGATCATGGGCCTTACAATAAACACGCATGGAGAAAAACCTCTGTTTTCTCATATACATTTGAGGATGAAAAACAATGCTTATTACATGCTACTATGTTGTGGGATGGTTTGTTACACAGCAGAAGCTGACAGATACAGAGCTTAGGGCTTTTTGAGGTTCAGGAGAACTATGGTGGCAAAGAATGTCAGTGGCATTGGTAATGGCAACTCATAAAGACTGAGTTGCGGCCAGATCAACCCTGGTTTGACCCTGATAGGATTTTGTACTTATCAGGTTGTGACCTTAGACACATTCCTTAACCTGCTTCTTCTGTGGTTACTTCCTATGATAAATGGGTCCAATCATCCCTACCTCACAGGGCTATGGTGGGAATGAACAGATATTGTACTCAAAGTGTTTGAGATGTAGTAGGTCCTCAGTTCCTTAGTTTCCTTTTATTTTTATTTTTTCTTTCCAAGTGTTGCCTAATGTTAAGCTTTCAGGATGGCTCTATGAATTGCTTGTCACCAGAAGCCACTTAATAATGAGCTTTAGATATAAGTAGGCAGCCTCTGGAGTGAGGCTGTCCTGCTCCAGTTCCAGCTGCATCAGTTACTGGCTGGGTGACTTTGTGCAAGTTACTTCATCCCCTGCATTTCCTGTTCTGGCAGTCAATGGGTGTGATGATGCTTCCTAGTTCAGGGGTGTGGGAGTAGGGGCATTCCCTGAGAGAGGGCAGCACCAGGAAGACAGTCAATGTCCCCTTATGGTGACCTGTGGTCCTGGCCACTGCTGTTAATTATGCAGGACTCTGATATTTCCTGTCCCACCTCATCACCCTTTCCCTTCATCTAGTGTTTCTCCAAGGAGGTACCATGGACCACCTATGCAGAATTACTTGGATGGGGGAAGGTGGTGCTTGTTAAAATTCAGACTCCTGAGCTCTGTCTCTAGAGTCGGACTTTCTGATGATGGGCCCCAGAAACTGCATTTTAACTGTCTCCCTAGTGATTCTTTTGCACATTGGCCTGGGCTGTCCACTGCCTTTGGTCCTAGCACTGGCCTGGCTTTAGCCCTGGAGGGGTCTTGAGGTCCCATAGCCTGTGGGTGGGTCGGCTAAGCTTAGGGATTATGGAGAAGTCTGTGGGGATTGTGGGTGCCTCCTGCCCTCAGCTGCTCTCTGGAACTTCAGTTTTCGAGCTGGGGAAAGGAAGGGCAGCCAGGGAAGTCACATTAGTGGCCATTGTCAATTCCTAGTATAGTCGAGTTGGGAGGCCTTAACGTTCACCTAGTTCAGTGGTTCCCAGCATTCTGTATTTCTTTGTTGATCATGTTGTCCTCCTTGTTCCATTATTTATTTGATTTTTTCTTTCAATTAACTCACTCTTTAAGAAATCTAAATATGTGTCTATCACTCATTTATACCACTTCTGTCACTTGC
Source organism: Galeopterus variegatus (assembly GCF_000696425.1). NCBI lineage: Eukaryota > Metazoa > Chordata > Mammalia > Dermoptera > Cynocephalidae > Galeopterus > Galeopterus variegatus. The sequence continues at coordinate 283,625 of NW_007728657.1, read as the reverse complement.
CACTAATAGCAGGTACTCTCATGATACACATTGAAAACCCAACCTTGCTGCTGACTTCTGGAGAGTCCCAATGCCTGCCAAGGCTGTGAGCCTGAAGCCCCTCACTTTGTTTTAATCAGGCAGCATGGAGTGTTGGGGGGGGTGTTAAAAACCTTTTCTTACCAAATGTACACATCCTTTACCATGATCAGGAGGATTGAAAACCCAACCTTGCTGCTGACTTCTGGAGAGTCCCAATGCCTGCCAAGGCTGTGAGCCTTGAAGCCCCTCACTTTGTTTTAATCAGGCAGCATGGAGTGTTGGGGGGGGGTGTTAAAAACCTTTTCTTACCAAATGTACACATCCTTTACCATGATCAGGAGGATGTAAAGACAATTAAAAAGAGCATCACTTTTTCACTGTGTGATTCAAAGTACGGCTGATCCTCATTATTTGAGAATTCTGTATTTGTGAATTCACCTACTCAATAAAATTTATTTGTAACCCCAAAATCAATACTCATGGTGCTTTTGCAGACACTCACGGAAGTACACAGAGCAGTGAAAAATTTGAGCTGCCTGATGTGCATCTTCCCAGCTGCAGGTGAACGAGGTGGTACTCTCCTCATTTCAGCTGTCATACTGTAAGCAAGTGTCCTCCTCATGGTCTGCCTGGTGCCAGAGAAAGCACGTGTGAGATAAGTGCATGTGTGTTAGATACATGTGCTGAATTTAGTACAGAGAAAATATGTCTGTTAGATAAACTTCCTTCAGGGATGAATTGCAATGCTGTTGGTTTTGAGTTCAATGTTAATAAATCAACAATGTCTACTAAAGTGTCTTCAAACAGAAACACACATAAAACAAGGCTACAAATTGATCAGTTGGTGAAAATGTTTTGACTGGAGGCTTGCAGGAACCTAACCTCATATTTACTGTAGGGGCAATGCTTCCGTAATCAGTAATTCAGCGTTCGCGGTGACTTTATAGGGTGTAACTACTGTGAAAAATGGGAATCGAGTCTACTTTAAAGCCTGTCTGAGACACACCATCATCTCTTTACCATACGGATCCAAGGTGGGGCATTGTCCCCTAGATCAGCCTCCCACCTCTTTTTGTGTGCCCTAAACACTAAGAATGGTTTTTACATTTTTATATGGTTGAAAAAAAAATCAGACAATTGCAATTGATTTCAATGATAGGCAACACTAACTTTGACCCCCCCCCCAATTAAGCAAAATATTATCCTCCCCTTCAATTCCACTCTTCTCATTAGTAAGTTTGTATTTTTTTTAAACTATTCTGTTATCATGTTTCAAATTTCATCAATAAAAATGTGTGGGAATTTGTTTTTTCATCTTGAGATATAAGTACTTACATGAATAATTTTGTCAATGTTGCTTCTTGGCTCACAAAGCCTACAGTATTGACTATCTGGCCCTTTACAGGAAAGTCTGCCAACCCCTGGTCGACTCTGGTGAAAGGACTCATGGACTGCTTGGCTCCACCTCATGCTGAGGTGTCTGATAATTAATTGGTCCTCGAAGCTCAGAATCACAGTTACCTTCTGGCCTCAACAGGATTCACTTTGTTTTGATCTTTTCTTTAAAATCTGTGGCAACTAAAAAACAAAACAAAACCTGTCAATAGAAAAGAGGAGGTGCAAGGACCAAATCAGAATCTTTGTTTAGAAAATGAGCTACCAACAACTTGGGTGAGGAGACGTTGGAGAGACATCCCTGTCCACCTGCTCTGACCCATTGCCCTTACACCCACCCCTTGTGGTATCACCTGCACAGTGTTTTCCTTCCTGACATCAGCTTATGTTGTGGGATTGATCTTTTCCCCTTTCTCACACACCCTGGAGCCTGGAGTTTCCCAAAGCAAATATAATTGAGTTGGAGATCTGAAGGAAATAGACTAGAGGGCTCTTTTGGCATAATAAGGCACTATCTCCATTGCTCACAACTGATTAACCTGCCCCACCCTGTATAAGAAACCCAATTGTTTCTTAACACTCTTCCATCCTCAATCCTAATCTTCAGGAGGGGCTTTTCCTTCTCCATCTTCAAAATTCATAGCTCCCACATTCCATCTGCCAGGCCAAGCAGAGAATCTTCAAAAAGCCACAATGCCAGCCAGAAAAAGAGGAGGTGAAACCCAGAGCAGGGCAGAGGAGAAGCATTCAAACCACTGAGGAAGAAAAGTGATGGATGGGGGGTGGTCCAGGGAGAAGCCAGGTGAGCCCCAATGACTCTAGAAGCCCAGCCCTGTGCTGGCTAATGGAGACCCTGGTGGGGAAGCAGCTCCTAAATCCCCATCACCCTCATGGACTCAGTAAGATTCAGCTTCTACCATTTGGTCTGAGGTAAAGAACCAATTGAACAATGTTTGAAGAACATTCTTTGATGGGGTCAGTTCCCCTCCACCCCACTTAACCTCCCCCAGTCAGCGACAAATGCCAGAGGAGACTGGGAGACCCATGTGCATGTCTGGCCAAGTGGGTGGCAGTAAGGCTGTTCTGTGTAGTGACCATACCACCTCTGCCTCTCACAATAATGGGCACAGAGCCTGGATAACATGATTCTAAACAGCAACTCTTTATAAACATACCACTTATAGTTTACAAAAAACCCAGATGAAATCATGTCATAACACGGTCCTCAAATTTGCTTTTCTCACTTGAGTCTTGCAATCAGAGTGGCCTTGTTCATTTACTGACCTTATACTGGTCCAGTTTCCTTTGGTGCCATAACTTATTTAACTCCCCTTCCCACTGGTGGATATTTAGGTTGCTTGTGTGTGAATGTGTGTGTAATACATTCCAGTGCCCACGGTGTTACATGAACTTCCTTGGATCCAGTTTCCTTTGGTGCCATAACTTATTTAACTCCCCTTCCCACTGGTGGATATTTAGGTTGTTTGTGTGTGAATGTGTGTGTAATACATTCCAGTGCCCACGGTGTTACATGAACTTCCTTGGACATAAATCTTTACTTACACAGGCCTTTATTTCTATAGATTCTTACTAGTGAATTTTTGGGAGGTAAAAAGAGCTTCATTTAAATTGGTTCTGTCAAATCACTCTCTAAAAAGGCTGTACCATTTTGTACTTCCACCAATAGTGTATCTGGGTACTCTTTTCCCAATTTCATAAGAAACATTGGATGTGATCCATCGTTTAAGTTTTAGCCAATTTCTTAGATTTTTTTTGAAGGCTAGTAGAATTCAATATCAGAATTTGCAGTTTTGAGTTATGAGTGCGCTTTCCTGTCTTTTTACATCTTTTGGGCTCTGTGTGTTTCTTCTGTGAATTGCCCATTCATAGTCTTTGTTCATTTTACTTCTGAGTTGCTTGGAATTTTTCTTAATGATTGACAGGTAGAGCAGGACCCCAGATGGTCACTTCGCCCATAGCAACCTGGTATGTCCTGCGCCAGCCCCTGTGTTCAGGCACTGCTCACCCGCCATGCTCAACACATCTCTCATTTTCTCTCTCCTCTGACCCTGCACGAGGAATCCTTTCTCTCATAAGCTACAGGGAGCTCATCCTTCCTCATCCATCAGCATTCTCTCAAATGCATTGATTATGCCTGGAAGACCTTCGCTCTTTCCAGAAACTGTAGCTATTTGAAACTCAAAAGCCAACAATTGAGTCCTTAATAAGTTAAATATAGAGTTATTATATGATCCAGCAATCCCACTCTTGGGTATATACCCAAAAGAATGGAAAACAAGTGTTCAAACAAAATCTTGTACATGAATATTCATAGCAGCATTCCTCATAAGAGTCAAAAGAGAGAAACAAGCTTAATACTGATATATTCAACCATCATCTGATGAATGGATAAACAAAATGTGGTGTATTTGTACAATGAAATATTATTCATCCATAAAAAGGAATGAAGTACCGATGCACGCTACAACATGAATGAACCTTGAAAATATTATAAGTGAAAGAAGTCAGACACAACCGACCACTTACTATATGATTCCACTTACATGAAATGTCCTGAACAGGCAAATCTATAAAGACAGAAAGTAGGTTAGTGGTTGCCAAAGGCTGAGGGGCGGGGGACATGGAGAGTGATGGCTAATGGGTACGGGGTTTCCTTTTGGGCTGATGAAAATGTTTTGGAACTAGGTGGTGGTGAAAGCTGCACAATACCGTGAAGGTCCTGAATGTCACTAATCGTAAGTTTTATGTTATATGCATTTTCCCAAAATAAAAACAAAATAAAAAAATAGGAACATAACTCTTTTTTAAAAGCCAGCAGTTGCCTCCTTTCTCATTTTTCCTGGTTTTTTTTTTTCTCTCTCTCTGTGGTTTCTTCTTGGAGGCCCTGAACCAAGAAAAGGCTTAGCTGCCCCAAAGTGAGAGGAATCATTACTTTAAAAATATCACCCCTCCACAGTTGCTTGGCCTTTGCCTGCAGCTGGTAGAAACCTTCTTGAAAAAAGACCATTAAAGCTTCATCAGAGCTTCCTGGGTGGCTGCAGTGCTCAGAAGGTGGGGACTATGATGCATAGCTGTGCTATCCTCATGGCGCCATACCCAGACCAGGCCCAGAGGAGACAGTTAACCAGCGTTTGCGGAATGGAGAAACAGATGAAGGAAGAGCGAACATCTCCTCTGGGTCTGTCAGCAGGGACGCTCGCCCCTGGCAGGAGGCTCAGCCTGCATCCACATCTGGGTCCCATTTTGGAGTCTGGTTCTGTATAGAAAGGGTTTTTTTTTCCCCCCAGAAAGGAACAGATTCTGGTGTTTGTGCTCACAAGAGATGTTGCAGCTACTGTTATATGTCCTGGACCAACAGGAATTGATGAACTGAGGGTGATTTTGTCTGGCATTCTCAACTTCTCACTCCCCAGAGTCTTCGGAAGAAAGGTTCTGGCTGAGTCACTGGGCTCTGCTCCTGGAGAAAGGAGATGGAAGGGTAGGGGGACTCTCTTGTGTGAGGTGGTTTAGAGTCAGCGGCCCTGTGTTCAGGCTGAGCTATGTGCTGGGCTTGGGAAGGGCATCTCACTTCTTCCAGCCTCAGCTTCCTCCTCTGTAGAATGCGGACATATTAGTAATCCTGAAGATTGAACGAGACAATGAGCATTAATCACTTAGCATAAGGTGCAAGACACTGTGGGCTCTCAGTACACGTCTGTGGTTTATTATCAGGGGATGGAGGGAGGGCATTGAGCCTAAAGGACATGGTGTGTCTGCAGTTGACAATGTTCTCCAGTCTGCAGATAAGGAGCTGGACTCACAGACTGGCAAGGAATTGATGGATATTGACATCACCCAGGTGGAATTAGGAATCCACTTGCAAAGGCCTAGAGGCAAGAGGGCGCACAGCTTGGGGGAGGGATGAAGAAGACCTACATGGCTGGAGCACAGGTTGGAGGGGAGTGGTGAGGGAGGATGCTGGGGAGTTGTGGGGGTACGGGTGTTGTCACAGGAGCCTGATGGCCTCAGGAGGAGCATGGGTGGTCACACCGGATACTCCCTTTATGAAAAGTTCATCAAATTACCCAGTTTGAGGGTGCTGTTGGTTTCCTGCTGGGGCTGTGACCAATACAGCTGCTATGTGCCATGTGCTCACACTGAGCCGGGGACTGTGCTGATGGCTGACCTGTACTGTTTCCATGTGTTCCCCACACTGGTCATTCCTGCATGGTTTTCATTATATTTGCCATTTTAGAGTTCCATCTGCTAATCATTCACTTTAAATCAACTTACATTTAGAAGGAAAACATATCACAGAGAAATCCCTCACTTGAGCTAATTATATTTTCTAATATATTATAATGCATACAAATCAAATAAAAGGCATCAGAGGGCATTCCACCCAAAATCCTCTCCTCTTCTATCAGGGCCATATAAGCCACCCTTTGGGAAATGCTGTGTCACATGGCAGATCATCATGCAGCAGCCCCACAGGCAGCATTAGCCTCATTTCACCCCAGCTGGCTGAAGGCAGGAGGGCCTGTCCTGCTCAGTGCCACACAGCTAGTAAGTGGTGGCACTGGATTTGAGTTGTCAGCTTGCAAAGGAGAAATGTTTACAGCTCCAGTGTCACGAAGCAGAGCAAAGAAGAGTAGATTTGGAGCCGAGAAGCTATAGTAGAAATTGATAACTGAGTCATAGCCCCAAATCCCATCACCTGGTGAATGGATAAAAGCACTGTGGTATGCTCTTACTGCATGACTGACTTTTGTGCTCATCTGTGCCATTACCCTTGGGTAGTGATAAGGATTGCTTTAAATCCTCAGAGATACAGATCAGAGGAAGGGAGCAGCTCTAACAAAGTGGTGCTTCTTAGATGGTGGCATTGGGAGGCAGAGTGGTTAACCCCAGGCTCTGGATCACATAGTATTGGGTACCTGCCTCTGGATCTATCAGCAATGTAACCTTGGGAGAGTCATTCAACCTCGCTGAGACATGTTCCCTCATCTTAAAGTGGGGTTATAACATTACTTACCCATGTTGTGGTGTTATAACATTACTTACCCATGTTGTGGTGTTGTAAGGATTGAGTAATAGAAAGAAGAGATCAGCAAACTTCAGCCTGCAGAACAAATTTGTCCAGCTGTTTTGGGTTTTTTTGGTTATTTTAAGCCCATGAACTAAGAATGTGTTCTTCCCTTAATTCTTATATAGTTACATTTTAAATGGTCATATAAGTACCTACAAAATAGCTTCAATTTTGCTTCTGGCCTGTAAAGCCTAGATTATTTACTATCTGGCACTTCCAGGAAGTTTATGGACCCTTAATATTAAGCATGTGGGCATAGGAAACATGCTCAATAGATAATAACTGATGCTGCTTCAATTCTTGAGGAACTTAGGTATCCTTGAAGGCCTTAATATGTAGCTCCCAAGGTCAAACATATTTTTAAAATAGCTGTTAATAACTAATACTTGGATGGCATTCACCATACTCCCAGCACTGTTCAAGTCCTGTGTATGGAGCAACTCATTTAATCTTCAAAACAACCCCAAGAGGTAAGTACTATTATTATCCTCATTTTAAAGGTGAAGAAACAGAGGCACTGATAGGGTCAGTGTCTTCCTAAGATCACACAGCTAATGGGTAATGGAGCTAGCATTCAGATCCAGGCATACTGCTTTTCACTTGGTGCTTGTAACCACTAACTCCAATGCACTTGACATACTGGGTCTAGCCCCTAGAGGGTGCTCAGTAAACACTTGTTGACTGCACACATAAGTGAGATCTGTGAGGTCAGAAGAGCAGCCCAGTCCATTGTTGAACTTGGAGGAGAGGGACTTAGTTGGCATCTTTGACAGTGACAGATGGGAGCATTTCCACACAACCCACAGGCTCCTCCTCTGACGGTCACTTCTCCCCCTGACCCTTCCTGCAAAATCAAACATTTATTGCATTCAAGATGTGCCTTCGTTACATTCATAATCTTATTTTCTTCTCCAGGAGTCCATTGAATAGCTCCAATTGCTATATGCACATACAGATGAGGAAACTGAGGCACAGAGAAGTTAAGTGATTGGCCAGGAGTCAGGCAGCTAATACAAGGTCATACCCATACTCACACCCAGGTCCGTGTGGCTGCAGGGCCACGATGCAGAGAAGGGGACAGTAATTGGCTGCTCAGAGTTATTTGTGAAAGTGATGGCTGGCAGGAGCTCTCAAAGAGTGAGAGCTCCCCAGTGCACGCATTCTGAGTTCACAGAACTGCATGACAGCTGCAAAGATTCCCATTTCCTCAGCATGCCTTCCCTTTCCAAAGGTGCCCTTTAATGCATTTCAGCATGCCACTCTGCAAAAGTTCACTGTTTATATACTCTTCCAGAAGCCATCTGCTGGGGAAGTCCAGGGTCACCTGTGAGCTTGAGATCATGCTGCAGGCGGCCATTACCATCATCTGTTTTGTTGGTGAGCATCGGGGGAAGGAGGCTACCTGCCTAATTCAGCAGAAGACTCTTCCCCAGGAGGTAGGTTTTAATGCCAGGAATGACGTGCAGATGTGAGGTGAATGCACGAGGCCTGAGGCGAGGAGGGCAGGGCAAGCACCTGGGCGGGAGCCTGCAGCAGCCACAGCCAAATTGGTGTGTGCTTTGTTTTGGGTTAATTTTCTGTCCCATTATCTTGGTCAAGAGCTTTATAATAGCAAACAACCTACACAAAGGAAATTCAGCAAAAAGGAAATTATGCTCATTTGTTTAGCAAGTGTTACTTAGGCCCTTACTCTGGGTCACAAGCTGTGCCCTTGGAAATTAGGTCCTCATCGGGAATAAACAAAGTAATGGCAGACAGTGTGAAGTTCTGTGACGAGGCTGAGACAAGGTAACACGACTGAGCAGCAGGGGTGGAGAGGCAGCTCCAGGAAGGGGCCTCTGAGGGGGCAAGAGCCAGGCTGCAGCTCCAGCCTCATGAGCAGGCTGTGTGGAAAGCTGGGTGAGAACTTTCCAGAAGGAGGGACTAGCAGGTGCAAATGCCCTGAGGCAGGACTTGGCAGGCAGCGCAACAGAAGAGAAGGCTGTGTGGCAGATGGCCAGGGGAACTCGGGAGACCCGGCTGGAGCAGGGCCTCAGAGGCCTGCACTCGGATTTCATCCTTGTGCCACGGGCAGCCGCTGGAGAGTCAGAAGCCGGTGAGTGTTAGAACATTCCCAGCAGGGACAGGAGGTCTGGAGGTGGGCCAGGCTGTCTTTCTGCTCTACCGTCTTGTCTTGTCACCTCACACTCTCAAGACGGCCACCAAAGCTGCATGCATTCAAGGCAGGAGCATGGGGCTGGGAGGATGCCTGCTGTACCGTAAAGCAGACAGGAAGTAGAGCCTTTTCCAGAATCTCCAGTGAGCTCCACTTTGATGCCACTGGCCACAGCTGGGTCATGTGGGCATCCCAGCTGTGAAGGGCACTGGGAGACCAGCAAGGGAGTGGCCCCGCCAGTCGTAATTTATCACACATGCTGGGCATGTCGACCTGCTGTACCAAATTAGGATTCTAAGGGCCAGAAGAAGGGACCAGCCCTTGGCGCTAGCTGGGAAGAAATCTCAGGCCACGGTGCTCAAGTGTACATGAGAAGCCTGACCAGAGTGCAATGACAGCAGCTGGGATGAGGCCACCCCCACCCCCACCCCGCCCCTAGCTGTTGTTGAGAGGGAAGGTTCCAGGTCAGCCTCCAATGTGATGAGAGCCCACGGGGTCTGTACCGTCCTATGTAGAAGGCCAGGCACTAGCGAGGCCTCCATGTTAGGAAGGGCATGTGCTCCCTCTTGTGGTTGCTCGGAGCGGACCCAATGTCCTCCCAATAGTGCGGAAGCCAGAGGTCTCAGATGGGCAGAAGGCTTGACCCCTCCGCCCACCCCCACCTTGAGACTGGAAGGGGAAGGGAACCAAGGATGCTGGTGAGAGCTGCCCTGATTGGACACTTGCAGTATGCCAAGCACCTTCTACACAGCGTACAAATACTAGCTCGAGCCTCTGGACAAGTGCTAGCTTGCTCCCATTCATGTGTCCATTTTAATGATGGGGAAATTTGCCCAATATCATTGGAGCAGGGATTGAACATACATCCACCTCTCATAGAGGAAGTGCTTCCAGCCACTGGACTTGGGGACTACAGAATATATCCCTAAAGATTACATTGGGGGGACAATCACATCAATCATGAATTACATTTCTTTATCATTTTAACTTGCTTATTTAATAAACCTCGACCAAGATTTGTTGATCTGAGGATGTAAGGGGTCCATGCATGGGTTCAGGAATGCCTGAAATTGGACATGAGATGCCAGGGCTTATATCCCCATGCATCCATCCCACACTCAAAAGGATGCACCAAAGCTCATTATAGAAATCAAAGAAATTATTTTGAATTTCCAGCAGTTTGGACAATGAAGAAAAGGGTTTGGGCTTTGGATCTAGTTTCTGTTTCTGCCACTTTTTGGCTGTTAGACTTTGGATTTCAGATTTGAAATCCTCTTTGAACTTCAGATTTTTTCACCTTTCAAATCGGGTTGAAAATTGCTACCTCCCCAGGTGACTATAGGAGTCAGTGAGGTTTGTTCAGACACTGAGGGGGTCCTGTGAGTGCTGGGGTTCTGCCTGGTACTTGGGGATACAGAACCTTTTGTTAATGTCACACACACACACACTCACACACAACACTCACAAAAGGCATTTGGGAACAGAGCAAACTTTACTGATGGTTTGGATCAGTAAACAAAGACAATGTACATTTTAACCCANGGACTTGGCAGGCAGCGCAACAGAAGAGAAGGCTGTGTGGCAGATGGCCAGGGGAACTCGGGAGACCCGGCTGGAGCAGGGCCTCAGAGGCCTGCACTCGGATTTCATCCTTGTGCCACGGGCAGCCGCTGGAGAGTCAGAAGCCGGTGAGTGTTAGAACATTCCCAGCAGGGACAGGAGGTCTGGAGGTGGGCCAGGCTGTCTTTCTGCTCTACCGTCTTGTCTTGTCACCTCACACTCTCAAGACGGCCACCAAAGCTGCATGCATTCAAGGCAGGAGCATGGGGCTGGGAGGATGCCTGCTGTACCGTAAAGCAGACAGGAAGTAGAGCCTTTTCCAGAATCTCCAGTGAGCTCCACTTTGATGCCACTGGCCACAGCTGGGTCATGTGGGCATCCCAGCTGTGAAGGGCACTGGGAGACCAGCAAGGGAGTGGCCCCGCCAGTCGTAATTTATCACACATGCTGGGCATGTCGACCTGCTGTACCAAATTAGGATTCTAAGGGCCAGAAGAAGGGACCAGCCCTTGGCGCTAGCTGGGAAGAAATCTCAGGCCACGGTGCTCAAGTGTACATGAGAAGCCTGACCAGAGTGCAATGACAGCAGCTGGGATGAGGCCACCCCCACCCCCACCCCGCCCCTAGCTGTTGTTGAGAGGGAAGGTTCCAGGTCAGCCTCCAATGTGATGAGAGCCCACGGGGTCTGTACCGTCCTATGTAGAAGGCCAGGCACTAGCGAGGCCTCCATGTTAGGAAGGGCATGTGCTCCCTCTTGTGGTTGCTCGGAGCGGACCCAATGTCCTCCCAATAGTGCGGAAGCCAGAGGTCTCAGATGGGCAGAAGGCTTGACCCCTCCGCCCACCCCCACCTTGAGACTGGAAGGGGAAGGGAACCAAGGATGCTGGTGAGAGCTGCCCTGATTGGACACTTGCAGTATGCCAAGCACCTTCTACACAGCGTACAAATACTAGCTCGAGCCTCTGGACAAGTGCTAGCTTGCTCCCATTCATGTGTCCATTTTAATGATGGGGAAATTTGCCCAATATCATTGGAGCAGGGATTGAACATACATCCACCTCTCATAGAGGAAGTGCTTCCAGCCACTGGACTTGGGGACTACAGAATATATCCCTAAAGATTACATTGGGGGGACAATCACATCAATCATGAATTACATTTCTTTATCATTTTAACTTGCTTATTTAATAAACCTCGACCAAGATTTGTTGATCTGAGGATGTAAGGGGTCCATGCATGGGTTCAGGAATGCCTGAAATTGGACATGAGATGCCAGGGCTTATATCCCCATGCATCCATCCCACACTCAAAAGGATGCACCAAAGCTCATTATAGAAATCAAAGAAATTATTTTGAATTTCCAGCAGTTTGGACAATGAAGAAAAGGGTTTGGGCTTTGGATCTAGTTTCTGTTTCTGCCACTTTTTGGCTGTTAGACTTTGGATTTCAGATTTGAAATCCTCTTTGAACTTCAGATTTTTTCACCTTTCAAATCGGGTTGAAAATTGCTACCTCCCCAGGTGACTATAGGAGTCAGTGAGGTTTGTTCAGACACTGAGGGGGTCCTGTGAGTGCTGGGGTTCTGCCTGGTACTTGGGGATACAGAACCTTTTGTTAATGTCACACACACACACACTCACACACACACACACACAACACTCACAAAAGGCATTTGGATGCCTGGTACTTGGGGATACAGAACCTTTTGTTAATGTCACACACACACACACTCACACACAACACTCACAAAAGGCATTTGGGAACAGAGCAAACTTTACTGATGGTTTGGATCAGTAAACAAAGACAATGTACATTTTAACCCAGATATTCCTCATTCTAAAAAGGCTCTCAGCCATTTCCACAGTTCTGGCTCCAGTCTCTGGGTGTATTGTCCGGCTCATCATCCCCTTCTTCTCCCCTCCTCTCTTTGCAACTTTCTCTCTTTTCCAAATTCCTCTTTACTTCTAGCACAGGGAAGTTCAGGGTCCACCACAAACAGCTGTGCAAACATAACCCCAGGTGGCACCACTTACCTCAAGATCTACAGCAGGGGGCCACAAATTACACACCCAATGTGGCCCACTGACTGTTTTTATAAATAAAGTTTTATTGCAACAGAGCCACACCCATTCATTTACTTATTGTTTATGGCCTTTTTAGCTATACAACTGCAAATCTGAATAGTTGTGATGGATACCGTAACGTGAAATATTTACTCTCTGTACTTTTACAATTCAATGTTTTTATTACGTGCCTAGAGCAGGGGAGGGACTGGTTAAGGTAACATAAAGTCTCATCTGTTAAACCAACCTAACTTCCTCTATGACTAGGCTGGCACAGAGGCACCCAGTAACTTCTGCCTACTCTCAAGAAGCTCAAAATCAAGTAGGTGAGACCATGATACATCATGTATAAGAGGCACAGAAAGGGGGTGAGCTTATCCTGGCTGAGCCCTGCAGGCTCCTGGGGTAGGTGCATTTGGCCAGTGGGAGGCACTGCAGAGATCGGAGGGCAGGAGGGAAGCTGGGGTATTTCTCCTCCACTCCCTTTCTGTCTCAAGAAGCCATTTGGACCCAGAATTGCCCAACTTCCCTTCTTTTCACAAAAAGCTACAAATCCGGATTTCTGCAAAATCTTCCTAGTTACTAGCACTAGTTATTTGAACATTATGAAATTTTTTCAGCGTCATGGGCTGATAGTTTGTAGCTTTTGGATAGAAGGTCGTTGACAATCTCCACAGTTTAAAATTCCTATGAGACTGATATAAGCCCTGTGGAGAACAATATTGTGTAAGTCCACATCCTGTGAGATACCAGTTCCCCCTATGTATGTATGCCCTGGAAAAACAACAATCTCCACAGTTTAAAATTCCTATGAGACTGATATAAGCCCTGTGGAGAACAATATTGTATAAGTCCACATCCTGTGAGATACCAGTTCCCCCTATGTATGTATGCCCTGGAAAAATGCCTTCTCCAGTGTACAGAAGCCATGTTCAAGGATATTCATCACAGCATTGTGTGTAACAGAGAAATGTTGGAAACTATCAAAGTATTCACCAACAGGGGAATGGAGAAATGCCTCATGACATATTTGCAGCAAGAAAGGACTACAACTACATTTATTAACATGGACAAATGTCAAAACATTTTAGAATGAGAAAAGTACAGTATCTTGTTTATATAAAGTTTTAAGCACGAAAAGCAATAATGTGTATTGTTTCCTCATTACAGTGACCTGGCTGGGTAGCAAGAAGGTTGCTTTACGGAGGCAGGTCTGTAACAAACCCAGCCTTCAGAATGAGATGGATCGGCACCTTGAGCCCCTAACGTTCAGAGGCTTAGTTTCTTCATCTGTCACGTGGGGATGATAATGCCAGCCTCATGTTCTATAAGTGTAAAGGCAAATATTGGAGTGACAGATGACATATTCAGAGTTGTGGTACCTTTGCAATGGCAGAGAGAGGAATGGGGTTGGGGGGGGGGTTTCACTGGACTCCAGCTTTATCTGTCGTGCTTTGTTTATTAAAAATTAACCATGGCTACATGAGGGGTCCTCTGGGGTACCAGTAATAGACAATTTCTTTATCTGGGTGCTGTCTTTACTTCGTGAGAATTCATCTAGCAAACCATTTATGAAATGTTCATTTCTCTGCAGATGTGTGATTTTTCAATTAAAAAGTACATATTAAATCATTTAAGCCACAAAGCAAATTTGGGCTGAACTGAGTAGTAGGCACATGCCTTTCTGGTACATTATTCTCTTTTCTTTTTTTGCGGGCTTGAAATACTACTTAATAGTGAAATTCCATGAACCTATAAATGCTTGACAGTGACCCAGCTGCAAATTGAAATTGCTAAAGGTTTCCTCTTCGCAGTGACCTGGCTAGGTAGGTTGCTTTACGGAGGCAGGTCTGTAACAAACCCAGGCTTCAGAATAAGATAGATCGGCACCTTGAGCCCCTAATGTTCAGAGGCTTAGTTGTTTCATCTGTTAGATGGGGAGGATAATGCCAGCCTCATGACTCTGCTTTGAGGCTCAGCAGTGCCAGGCACTCAGAGGCCCTCAGGAAAGGGTAGCTCCAGTCCTTCCTGAGGAGCATAGGGCCGAGAACAATAGCATGTAATGACGTTGGGGAAGCTGGTCTGTGGGAACCCTCTTTGCTAAGTCAGCACTATTAGGGATTTGCAGGATGGCCTGTCCAGGAAGCAGATTCCTTCCTCACATGCCCACCCCTCGCCTGGCACTTCCATCTCTCTGATGGAAGCAGCACAGGCCCAACCTAGCGAAACACACACACGCAATATCCCAGTGGGGTCGCCGGGCCACGGGTGCATTGATTGGAAAATGCTGACTCATCCACATGAGGGTGGAGGTTTGTGCTCTGCGCTCATCAGGAGGAGAATAACAGGGTTCCCCAAACAAGCTCTAGAGTAGTGGCTCTCAAGCAGGGGCAATTTTGTCCCCCAGCGGTCATTTGGCGAAGTCTGGAGATATTTTTGATTGTTACAATTCGGCAAGTACTGCTGGCATCTAGTGGGTAGAGTACAGGGATGCAGCTCAGCAACCTGCAATGCACAGGACACCCCCCACCCCCCACCCCAGCAAAGAATGATCTGCTCCAAAACATTAATAGTGCCGAGGTGGAGGCCCTGTAGAGGGGGAGAAGGAGGAGTATAGAAACCGCTTGGAAAAGATGACATTGCGTTCAGGATGTGCACACGGCCCATCACAGATTGGAAGTATCTTCTAAAGGGCAGCAGCTCTGCCTGCAAGGCTGGAGAAAAGAGACAGCCTCTCTCAACCCAACTGGCTGCCAAAGGGTCAGAAGCTGGTCTTCGAAAGCAATTTGGAGCCCTGAAAGGGCATGTTTGAACACTCTCCAGCATTGTCATCCTCAGTCAATTACAGATTTTGTAAATGTGGACTGAGTACCCCAACTGTGGTCACCTCCAGGGTCCCCAGTCTATACATATGCTGATGTTAAATGAACTCAGAGGGTAAATTATGATTCCAGGTTGGAACTGGACAGGGTCTGTGGCTGTATTCATAACAAGGTATCAAAACCTTAGTAGTTTAGCAGCTTAAAACAACACCCGTTTGTCTCCCAGCTCTATAGGCCAGAAGCCCAGATGGACTCGGCTGGGCTCTCTGCTCAGGGTCTCACAGGGCTGAGATGAACGTGTCGGCCGGGCTGGGCTCTTACCTGCCAACTCGGGGAAGAATCTGCTTCCAAACCACATTCAGGTGATTGGCAGAATCTGGTTCCTGGTGGTTTTAGGACTGAGGTCCCATTTCCTTGCTGGCTGTCCTCAGGGGGCCACTCTCAGACCCTCGAGGCCTCCTGCATGCCTTTTCCTGTGGCCCCTCCACCTCCACAGCCAGCAGTAGTACACTGAATCCTTCTAGTGCTTTCTCTCCCACCATCAGCCAGAGAGAGTTCTCTGCTTCTTAGGGATGTGGAATTAGGTCAGGGTTATCCAGAGAGTCTCCTGTCTTGAGGCCAGCTGTGCCACATAACATAATCATGGGACTGATGTCTCATCACATTCATAGATACAGCTTCTGGGGGTTACGGCAGGAACACTTTGGGGTACCATTTTTAGAATACTGCCTATTGCAATGGCCTTGAAGTCCTGAAGAGTAGTCAGATCTTTACCAAGTCTCATTAACACTGACCCTCAGCAACCAGCTTATTTACCACTGGGGCATTTGACAGGGGTGCTTATAAGACCAGCTGGAGTAATGTCCTCAGCTTGGAGCCAGGTTCTAGGAGTCCAGTTCCTGCTTTGCACGGGCTCTGCCTTCCTGGCCATAGTTCCAGAGCTACCACCCTTTGACTCTTCAGTGCCTCAGCCCCCTGGGCATTTGGTCCATGGTTTCTGCAGTGACTCCATTGTGGCCTCTTGTCCAACAGTACTGTCCATCAAATGCAAGCTTCTCCTTGGCTGGTGACAACTACCCACCTCTGGGACTGGCTTATTGTGACTGTTGGCATGACACTAGCTGACATTTGAGCCTTATACATGTGTGGGCAGGGCGCTTGCAAAGAGAGTATGGGAAGGTCTGCCGGGCAGACCTAGCTCTTTGCACACTGAGTCTCACGCCTGGCGAGGGGGCCAGCCCTCACCCTCTGCCCTCTGTCCTCCCTCCTTCAGCACACCCAGGACAGGCCCAGGTGGAAGTGGCAGAGATTGGGAAGCACATATGGCCTCTCTGATGCCAGCCATTTGCCCTGGGGATGACTGTGATAAGGACCTGTGTGCACGTGTGGACAGAGCATCCAGGCCCGGCCAAAGAAGCAGCACATGCATGCACACACGTGTTCACACATATACACAAACACACTCACATGCACAGACACGTTATGCCCACACATGCTGACAGTTCAGGGGTTTGCTGATGCCATCTCTGGGCCCTGCTGATGTGGGGAGGGCACCGTTGCTGATGGGGGGTGAAACCCCATGAAATCACCATTGCTGCTCAGTGCTCTGTGGCAGTTGGAGGCTCAATCTGGTGTCTGTGAGAGGCTCTGAGCACAGGTCCCTTTTCTAGGTTAGAAACACATCTGGGCACTGCTGACTGACCAAACTCAGGTGAATGTGACCTGGTCTTTTCTCCTGCTACTGATTTGGGGATGGTCACTGCCAGGTGGGTGGCCCGGGACACTGGGCGGCTGCCAAGGGTAATGCCTACTGAGTACCCACCAGGTGCTCGTTCTGTGCCGACTGTGTATACTGTCATCCCATTCATGATCACAGCAACTCTGTGGGGCGAGTACTAATGCACCCATTTGACGGTGGGAAGTCTGAGGTCAGAAGAGAGGTAACCAGGCCAGGGACCAAGAGGTGACTCTGGGCTGTGCTCACAGCCCTGTGCTGTGGGACTCAACCCCTAACCTCTGCAGCTTCTTTACCCTAAATTGGGAATCTGCCTGAGATTTTGGACTGCTGTGGGGCAAAGTCTGCCCCTGGATGGAGCCCCCATGGGCTGTGAAGATGGAGGGTGGGGGAGGAGGGGTGTCCTCAGCCCCAGTCTGTGTTGGGAGACAGGTCACTGCAGGTGGGCATCTGGTCAACTTTGACTTCAGGTGCAGTCACCAAAGGTCACTGTGGAACCTACCACAGACATGAAGTCTCCAGGCTGGGGTGAGGTGTGGGGGGCCTGCTGTCCTTGGGCAGTTGTGGACAATGAAGTAGTCCCTGAGGGGTTCCCAGCAGGTGACAAGCGTACATCCTGTAAGCTGGGGCTTGGAGACAAGGGCTCACCCGATGCGTCCCTCCTGCTGTCCCATCCTTTAGAGGTGTCACCCTCCCTTTGCCCCAAGGGTGTTCCAGGTGGGGAGGTCCCTCTGAGTGTTCTCCAGGATCACATCCCCAGAGGTCACTGGTTTCTTCTATGTGGCCCTGCCTGCACTGACAAACTCAAAATTGTTGAATTTTCTGTCCCTTCAGCTAAGACATGGCCAGAACAAGCACAGCGGCTGCTTTGGAGTCAAATAGGCCATCTTTTCCCCCAGACCAAAAACCTTTCTGCCTGTTATTATCCGTTGTTATTCTTTAAGCTGATTCACTGGCCAGTGATGGTTAAGATCTAAGGAATGCAGCACTCGTGAGATTTTTTCCTTCCTGTAAAGGACCGGGGATCTTTGTACTCCGTGAATGCTTCCAGGATGTTGACCATACAGAGACCTCTGGTCTCCAAACCTCACTCTGCTTCCCGATGCAGAACAGCTCATTAGGGGTTCTTCACACTCTGCAAGTGAGCCCCATTCATCCTGCTGGGGCAGGTATGTGCCTGTCTTGGGGCCCTTGGGACAACAGGCCTCCCTGTCCAGAGCCTACCCCTGTCAGGGTCAGGGAGCCCAGAGATTCTGGCAGGGAGGTCCACCTGATCTGGCCCTCTGTCCTGGGGGAGGGGCGGGAGGAACCCCACCTGTCTGGCGGTCGGGAGCCCCGACAGGAGCAATTCAGTGTGTTCCCGGAAGCTCTCGGGTGAGGTGTCATCTTTGGATTGTTTTTGTCTTGCAAGCTGAACATGGAGGAGGGTGTGGAGGCCTTCTTGGCCCAGGAGCAAGTGGACGTCACCAGCAAGTGTGAGCAGGCCCAGGTCAGGCTGCTCCCTGGAGGCAGGGGTCTTCACCTCTCACTCTGTGCTCGTGGTCAGAGGGTCCTGGGCTCCCTCAGGACACAGTGGGGGTACAGGCAGCCCATGCCCCTGTGCCCCTGCTCCCTTCATGCCAGGCCTCTTGGGTTGCAGGGACTCCGAGCATGGGCGATGATGAAAACTTTGGATTAAAAGTTGTCGATCCACAAACTTACCGCCTGGCTCAGCTTCCTGCAGTGAGTCCTTTATCACCCCACACTCTCATCTCAGGGATGGGTTTTATTTTTGGAAATACCTCTCTGAGGCAAGACTTGGGCCAACCCCTTCCCAGAATTGGGACTTGTCTTGGCTCCCCTCAAGGTCCAGCCCCTGGTCAGTGTTAGACCCAAACTGAGTGGCCCATCAAGGGAACTGGAGAGAGGAGGTGGGACTGAAGCTGGGGCTAGACCACCCCCAGGTGGTCAGCGGTGTGGTCTCCAAGTCTTGACCAGGGGAGAGGGCAGCCGAGGATCTGGCTTTGTTCCCAAGGGGAGGCTGCCTGGTCAGCTCTGTAAGGTCTGGCCACAGGGTGAGAGGGCACCTGGCCCATCTGTGGGCAGATGTCCAGCAGGTCTTCAAGGGTTCAAGGGAGCCCAGGAGAGCAGCCCTACAGGGAGGGGCACAAGGGGCAGTGAGGGATATGCCCACGGGGTGAGATGACAGGCAGAGACCGGACCTGGTAATGTCGGGGGGAAGACCGTGGAGGCCAGCAGAGGTTGCAGAAGAAGGTGACCTGATCCCTTGTTCTGCTGCTTGGAATTTGGGGCCTGGTGAGGAGGAACCCAGCATAGAGTCTGTCCCTATAGTGGTCAGGATGGAGAGAAGGGAGGGGACTGGGGTAGGTGGACTGCAGGTGACCAGATGGGACGGGTGACTTGGGGATGCATCTGGACAGAGCAGGCCTGGGATGGAGGTAAAGAAGCTGGGAGAGGACAGCCTGGATGTGTGGTGGCTGGGGGCAGCCTCGGGGGCCTTGGTCAGTCTCCAAGGCCTCTGCAGTGCCCCCTACAGACTCTGCTCCATCAACACCGCAGGTGGAGGGCGGGTGGGAGAGGCCGAGCTGGGGCAGGACGAGGTGGGGTGGAGAGCTGGAGCTCTGCAAGGGGAGGGCGGGTGCTGTGGGGCTGACAGCCCTGAGAGCCAGCTGAGGCTGGAGGGGGGGCCATGGGCGATCCTGGCCCCCTGCAGGGCCCTCAGTCACTGCTCACTGCCCAGTGGCGTCTCCAGTGGCACTCAGTAGCCTAGTTTGAAAGTGGACAAGGCAGATGTTCTGAGTGATCGGGTGAGGGGCAGCGGGGACACACGCAGAGGGTCTGACAGAACAAGGGTAAAAGAAGGGCCAGAATGGCTGAAGAGATGGCATATTCTCTGCCCCAAACAGGATGGGGTGAAGTCGAGGAACAGGCTGGGCTGGCGGCCGGGGTGCAGAAAGAGGCAGGTGGATGCTGGACAGTCAGAGCCTGCGAGAGGTGGGGTCGTCAGGTGGGAGAGCTCCAGGGTGCACCCTCTCTGCCCTGGTCCCCCCTGGGTGTCAGCCAGCAGGAAGACCACGTCCTCCCTTCCCTATGTGGTTTCCTGGGTTGAGACTTCAAGGTGGATGGAGATGGGGCTGGTTCTTTCCTAGGGTCCCCTTGGGGAGAGGATAGCTCCTGGCGTGGCACAAGTCCTCAGCTCTTTCTCTGTTGCCTTCCAGTGACACGGAGCTGTTCCATGTTAACACCCTGGAAGCAAAGGTAAGAACCCATGCCTGCTGCTCAGGAGGACTGTCTGTGGCTGAGCAAATTGGCAGGTCATCTGTGAGGCAGAAGACATGGGCCTATGGTTAGTGGGAGTCACCAAGAGGGCCTGAGTCACCAAGAGGGCCTGAGGTTCCTATGGGACCTGGCCCCAGGACTCTGACCCCAGGGTTGTTTTGCCAAACACACACATCCCAGAACTGTACATGCAGTGCAGGGGTCACTGCCTGTTGGCCACCAGCACCCCATTTTGAGGCTGGGGCCCAACTGGAGCCCAGGGAGTCTGTGGCCTGAGGACGGTGTGTCCTGAGGTCACAAAGCTAGGCACTGGCACTCGCCTGGTCAGAGGGTCTGCACCTTTTCTAGCTCCTTTCAATTCAGTCACATCAGGGTCCCTAAGCAAGACAGCAGCGCAGCATCTGAAGGCCGCTCTGGCGAGGCGGCCACTCGGCGAACCATCATTTCCCATTTTACAGCAAAAATGTCAGGAGGTCAGGCATGCGGACCAATGAATCAAAATGCTCAAGAACTGGAGTAAATGTAGGAGCGGCAAGAACGTGAAGAGGCGAGTTGAGGGCCCCCGTGACTACTCTCTGCAGAGTAAGGGTGAGACAACACCCATTTCTGCTCCCTGGTGCTGCCTGCCTTTCAGTTGGTGGTGGCACACTGTCCCGACCCAGAGGACAACAGGCGTGGGCCCCCGACTTTCCTGCCCATCCCTGCAAGGGTCACCTTCCTGAAAAAGAATCTGATGCCAGGGCTTGGGCCACCCTAGGTTAGGGATAGGGATGCCTCCTGATCACCCAAAAGAAAGGAATAAGTTGAGATCAGAGTTCACAACCCTGGCCCTCATCCACTCTTTAATTGTGAGAGACAAGGCCCTGTTCTAGGTAGACCCAATCTCTGCCAAGGAACTGTGAAGTCAAAGGCTGGAATCTTCCAGAATCCTCATGCTCTGATCCTCCCAGGGTCACACTGTGGCATGACTCATAAGAGCATTCTTCCCTTTATATCTTGGAGGGTCTACAGAGGAATCCTGCATCATGTGCAGAGTCAGGCCTGTCTCTCCTGTTGGATGTTGAGAAGGTGAAGGCCGAGAACCAGGCAAACACCAGGTGGGGCCCTTCTGCACTTGACCAGAGGCAGAAGGACGGGCCAGGCCACGTCAGGAGCCCCGTTCTCCAGCTTGGGGAGATGTTGAGCCCAGGGAGTGGTCAGTCACACCCGTTCTACTTTAGGAGCAATGTCCCCTGCAACCTGGCCTTGAAGTCCCTTCATGTCACTTTCATCACATTCTCTTCATGAGAAGTGTGTCCCCAAGTCTGGCCCATGTTCAAAAGGACAGAAATCAGTCTCCACCTTCTCAAGGGAGGAGTGTCACAGTATTTTGGCCATATGTTAAAAGCAATTCTGAAGGAGCCCGAAAGCTCACAGAACAGATGGAAGAGCAGGAGCCCTGGGAGGCAGCTGTGGGAGAACAGGTCAGCCCAGCTCATGTCCAGCTTGCAGGATTTACAGAAAGGATGAGAGCGAGCAGTGCCCGGGGTGTGGGTGCAGCCCCCAACCCCGGCCCCAGCACAGGGGCTGCACATCGTGGGTGCTCTGTGCCCCCCTGACACTGACAGGACAGGGATGCACCCAGACTATCCCAGCCAGGCCTGGGTGCCTGGATTTCAGGAAGAAGAATAAAGCAAGAAGTTCAAAGACGCACAATGAAACAGAAAACCAAAAGATGTAGAACGGAGAAATAAAGCCAAAAATTGGTTATTTGAAAAGGCCAGTGTTACCAGCTAAACTTCTCCCAAGCTTGATGAAAGGAAGAGAGGATAAAATGTGGGAAATTTGGAGAAAAGGGAACTAAGCAGAAGCTGGATGAGGATGTAGGGAATTAGGAGGGAATGCATCTTGGTGGACGGACATTTGAAAACTGAGGAAATTGATGGTGTTGGCCCATGTGGAAGAAAAAGAAAAGCCTAGAGCCGGCCTGTGGCTCACTTGGGAGAGTGAGGTGCTGATAACACCAAGGCCACAGGTTCGGATCCCATATAGGGATGGCCGGTTAGCTCACTTGGGAGAGCGTGGTGCTGACAAGTCAGGGGTTAAGATCCCCTTACCGGTCATCTTTAAAAAAAAAAAGAAGACGAAAAGCCTTTCCTGAACAAAAACCAGAGGAAAGATTGAGATGATAAAAACCACTGTCGGGCCGGCCCGGTGGCGCACTGGATAGTGCGCCGCTTGGGAAGCGCGGCGGCGCTCCCGCCCGAGGGTTCGGATCCCACATACAGACCGGTTCCCGCTCACTGGCTGAGCGAGGTGCGGGAGCAACACCGAGGGTTGCGATCCCGTTGCCGGTCCCCGGTCCGGTACGGGGGCAACACTGAGGGTTGCGATCCATTGCCGGACACGGAAAAAGACAAAAGACAAAAATAAATAAATAAATAAACAAAATAAAAAAAAAAAAAACCACTGTCAGCTGAGTGCCAGGTTGACCATGGCTGAGTTCCATATGATCTAAAGGAACCAGCTCTTCAGCCTGGATCTCCCAGACTGGATGAAAACAGAAAGCTGCCAAATCATTTTATAAAGCTGTTAGCCTCAACACCCAAACCTAGTAAAGATAGTGCCAGAGAGGAACACCTAGGAATCCATTTCACATGCGACTATAGATGTAAGATTCTAAATATAATCTTCACAGGTCTAATGTAGCAAGGTATTAAGGGAATGATACACCCTGAGCAAGTGGTACATTCCAGAAATCAGAGGAGGCTCACCCGTCTATCAGTACGAAATACTGCATGAACACATTAAAGGAGAAAAGCCATGGGTGGTATCAGTAGACTCCAGAAAGCTAGTAAACAAAATCCAGTAGTCATTTACAAGTAGAAATAAACTGCATGTTATTTTAAGGTTATTTAAGAAAAATCAGTAGCAAATATCTTATGGGGCCATGAAATGTTGAAGCCGTTTGCATTAAAATCAGGAAGAAGAAAACATAGGTATCTGCTATCATCCCTGTTTTCAGAAGTGTTTTTGGTATTTTTAACACAATCAGACAGGAAAATAAAAGTAACAGTCACACAAATAATAAAGAAGAAACAAAATTATCTTTATTTGCAAGAGTGCAGTCTAAGTATATCATCACATACTTAGAAAATTCAACAGATTCTACAGAAACCTATTCATTGGAATTAGTAACGTCATCTGGAAAGCCGGCTGGCTAGAAGATAAGAAGCAAAGGTCAAGCTTGTTCACCTCTATAAGCAAAACAGCTGTAGAAAATGGGAAGCATGGTCTACAGCCCTAAGAATGTTTCCTTGCCTTCATAACAGGGGGGCCAAAAGTGGGAGTGCCACAGTCATGGGGCTCTGAGCTCCTCCTGGGTGTTTTTAGCACCAGGAAGGTGAAGGCTGTCAGAGCAGACAGACCTGAAACCCACTCTTCCCAGGCCCAGCTCTCCTGGAGCTCCAGGAAGCCTTATGTCTCTTTGTAAGACTGAGCTCTCCGATGCTCCTGAGAAATGAGTGAGCTCAGCATGGGAGCCAGCCAGCACAGGGACTGGTATCAGCTCCTCACTGTCACCTTGTCCCGCTGGCATCAGGGAGCAGAGGCCCAGGCATGAGCCATCCTCCCTGCCTCTTGGAAGGCCCTGAGGTGGGGCTGGGCCACCCCTGGAAGCAGGTCCTGGGAGGAACACTCCAGAGGGAAGTAAGCTCGGGGCGCAAGGGGACACTCGCTGTCATTTATAGCGACAGGCCCCTCTGTGCAGGAAAGGAGAGTGAGGGATGGTCGGGGTGTGGCTGCTTCAGGCAGGGATCAGCCCCAGGAAGAGAAGCAGGCGGCCTGAGCTGGGGGTGGCCTGATCTGTGTCTGTTTAACAGAGGTGGGGGCAGGGGAGAGGAGGAGGGGTCTGGGCCCTGGAGGAGCCCTTGGGTCTGACCAGCAGTCGTGGGCAGACCTTGGTAGTGCCCTCACCAGGACTGCCAGGCACAGGCAGTGCCATGGACAACATGGGCAAACTAGGCTCTGGTGACCCTCCCTGGCTTCAGAACAAGCAAAGGAAGCAGCTTTCTGCAGGAAAAACTCTTTCCAGCCAGAAGTGCTGATGGACTGATGACTGCTGTTGGTGGCAGTGAGTCTCTTGTGTGTTCTGAGCTGGCTCCTCCTCTTGGCCCCACCCTACAGAGAATGAAGGATCAGGGCAGGATGTTCTCATGGGCAATAAAGAAAATCGACCTGGATGTGAGCTGCACCTCCAGGAACTGCATCATGTTCTGGGAGCTGTGGCGTCAAGTAAGGCCTAGGGGGTATGGCATTACATGGGCAGGCGGGGCAGGCGGGGTCCCAGGGGAGATGGGGAAATTTGGAGGGATGGGGGAGTCCAGGGGAAATGGGGAGGTCTCAGGCAAGAAGCAGTGGTCCCAGAGGAGGGGGTAACACGGCCACTAAGGGCTCCCCTGGCACAGGGAGCAGCCTGCACCATGTATCGAGCACCTGCTGGGCACCAAGCCCTGGGCCAGGGGCTGGGGTATGTGGAGCTAGGTGCAGGTGGCTCCTCAGAAGAATGACAACTGCAATCAAACAAGTGCTGCAAGGTGAAAAGTACCGTCCATGGCCCATGAGGTCCTGGGGCAGGGACCTATGGGAGGGCAACAGGATGAGAGACTCCTGGTTGTTAACCTGCAAGCCAAGACCTGCGGGATGACAGGGAGCTGGCCGGGTAAACAGCAAGGGGACAGTGGGGGTGAGAGGGCAGAGGCGGAGGGAAGGAGCCAAGGAACCAGCTACTGAGCTGCAGCCCAAATGGGACATTGGGGGAGAGGGGGAGGCTGGGGGCCAGGCCTGAGCTTCGGGTGTGCGCTGTGCCTTTAACAGCCCCCCAGAGGTGGGGGGAGAAGGCCCAGGGAAGGGGAAGCTGCGAAAGGGCGGGTTTCGTTGTCGTGTTAGACAAAATTGAACTGACGGCATCGCACCAAGCACACGCAACCTCCCTTCCCCCTTTCCTAGACAGCAGTCCCTGTTCCGTATGATTCTGGCCTGTTCTGTGTGCAGCACGGTGAGTGTTCCTGGTGATGATCATCCCAGGCTGTATTCCCACATTCTCCAGCCTGGTGTCTCGTGAGGTCTTTGCTTCTTTAAATTCAGTGCTCATGACCATCCAACACATGCTAGAGAAGACTCGAGCTCACTGATGTCACAGAAGGCCAAGCAAGGAGAGGGACTTATCTAATCTAAAACTGAGACAGGAAGGAGTGGGGTCCAGGCTCTTGATCTCAACTGGACCTGGCCACCACTTTTCAAAACAAGAAATGACGCCTTGCCTCTGGGGTTGTCCCGAACCCCACAAGCCTAGCAGAGCTGCAGGATGCTTGTCTCAGGAGAAATAGTTTATGAGTCACTGAAGTGCCTAATGGACATTGTTGTTATCATAAAACGAGTTTGGATCCCATGTTATCAATCAGGAGCTTAGCAGTGATAAAAGTTCCTATTCACCTGAACCCCACAAGAGTGCAGCAGATGGGTAGATGGTTCCCAAGATGGCTCCTCCCTGCTCTGTCCCGTTTTCCAGACCATTTCCTCCAGGGAAAGCAGCTGAGAAGACTCCTCAGGCTGCCCACAGCAGGGTATGGACCCAGCCATCCTCTTGTGCCCGGCAGCCCGTGGGCCATCCCAGGATCTGTGTGTGTGGCAGTCAGCACCCCCAGCCAGCCCTCACGGCAGGTCCCAGTCCATATGTGCTGCCCTGGGCCTGGCATAGTGGCCACCCCACTATGACATCTGGGGAGGGGGTTCCATACCCATCCCTGACTGTGCCGTTTCCAGCCACATGAGCAAGTGTCTCTCCAGGGACACTGAGATGTGAACAGTCCCCTTCCCTTTTTTCCTAGAGGCCCTGGGTTTCATGGGGTCAGGAGGAGGGGGAGGCCTGAGCCCCCCTGGGGATCTGGGGTTCTCCATGAGTTTGGAGTTTG
The DNA here is from genome assembly GCF_000696425.1 of Galeopterus variegatus. Lineage (NCBI taxonomy): Eukaryota > Metazoa > Chordata > Mammalia > Dermoptera > Cynocephalidae > Galeopterus > Galeopterus variegatus. The sequence goes on along the minus strand of NW_007728657.1, from coordinate 257,555 downwards.
GTTTCCTTTTCCTTCACCTGGAGGGGACAGTGGCACTGGGACAGGGCTAAGCTCAGGCTGAGCAGGGATAAGAGAAATATGTCCTCCCAGAGATCCATGTGGTGGCAGGTGGTGTATGCGGGAGTCATGGTCCAGTGCTCTGCCTCTTGGAGAGTGGTCTGTAGAGGGGCCCAGAATAGGGAGGTCCCAGAACAGGTCAGCCCAGGAGACCCTGAGCACCTCTGCTTTTTCTGTCAGGACAACCAGGGAATGTCCACCTGGATTTATACTATGAAGTGGTTCCTCTAGTGCTCCATCGATGGGGTAAGGACATGCCGGGAGCCCCAGGCCAGGGACCCACCTACCCCACAGTGCCTGGCTCCTCCAGCCCAGGGGTCTGGCTCCCCCAGGAGGACCCATCTCTCTCCACCCAACAAGAGGCATAGGCAGGTCCATGCCAGGCAGACAGGCCATGCCCTGCTGGAGAGGCCAGGGCTGGGGCCACCATCGTGGGCAGATCCAACCATGATCCACCCTGGAAGAGCCCAGGGAAGCCCCAAGCCCTCTGGGAGCCCTTCTTTCAGGAGCCACACCCATTCTGAGAAGGGCAAGCGCATGCCCATGGCCGTGACCTACACAGTCTTCACGGTGTGTAGAAGTCAGTTCACGTGTGCCTGGGGGGGGCCTGAGAAGGGGTAGGCAGGACAGATCCTGGCTGGCCCGAGGGCAGTGCTTGCATTGACCACATGGACCACTGCTCAGGACCCAAGCGAGCCAGTCATGGAGGGACGGCCAGGCCAGGCCAGGGGTGGTGGGCTGGGCAAGGCACCATGGGTTCACCATGGAGCCCACCGCTGACAGAGCACAGGAAAGGTGGTGGCGGGGTTAGTCACTTCCCTGCCCAGACCTCCCTCTGGCTGTGGCCTCCTGTACAGAGCTGGACCCCAGGGGTGGATAAAGAAGGAGCCAGCAGCCACCCAGGCAGAGGTGCCTGGGGTGATAGCAGGGTGGGCCTTGACATCTCCTAGGGGTACCCCTCCTGGAGAGCCCAGGGCCACCCCGTGCCTAGAATGCCTCCTCAAGCTGCTCTTGGGTGGCCTGCGTGAGTTTCTGCAGGGCACACTGCCCCAGGCCCAGGCTCTGGAAGATGACACAGTGCTGAGGCATCTTCAGGCCTCCATGGCAGAGCCTGGAAGAGTGAAGTGCAGCCTGCCCCTCCCTGCTGCCATGGGCTCCAGCACAGGGTCCCTCCCGATTCACCATCTGCAGCCGTAAACAGTGGGGAATGCCCGCGACACCGCTAGCCCTGCTCCCTGGGCCTTCCTCCTCCTCCTCCTCCTCCTGTTCCTCCTCCTCTAAGAAGCTCCTGGAAACCAGGCCAGCTGGGCCCAAGGCAGGTGTTTACCTACCTCAGGGCAGGTACTGGACATGCCTCCGAGATGGGGAGGGGATGTGAGTCAGACCCCACTGAGTTTCCCCTACCCTGGAAGGCACACGAGTCCTCTCGTCCATCTGTACCGGCTTGGCCCATGCCTGGGAGCAGTAACAGCTGCCCAGAGAGTGCAGGGGCCCTCTGTCCTGTGTACCCTTCCAAGAGGGTCAGGACAAGAAGCCCTGAGCCAGAGACAGGAGAGAATTGGTGTCCCAGACCCAGAGAGGATTCAGGAAGAGGGCAGAGGTGGGACCCGCAGACCCAGAGGAAGGACCGAGGGTTCAGCTGAGTGTGGGAATGGTCCAGTCATGGCATGGAGAGGATGGCCCCAGAGAGCAGAGGGGCCATGTGCCCAGAGGTCTCTCTCTCCTGGTGGAGAGAGGCCCCCATGTTAGGTGTCAAGTGGGTCAGGTGACAATTAAGGACTCTTTCACCTGAGTTGTCAGGCAGGGCTGAAGCCCAGGCCGCGTAGCCCTGGGGTGAGGCAGGGAGCCTCGAGCCAGCCCCACCACTGTGGGGACATCCCAGGAGCAACCTGAGGTGCCCCGCCAGCTCTGGGATAAGTAACATGCTGCGGTGTCTTCAGTGTCAGACCGGTGGGCCACATAGGGACCATGAGGACTGTAGGGACCCAGGTCCACAGGGCCTGGTCCTGCAGGAGTCAGTTGGGCTCCGTGGAGAAGCTGACCACATCTGCTTTCCTTCCAGCAAAGCATGAAGAGTTCCTCAGAGACACCCTGGGCCTGGAGTGAGTGTCCCTGTCACCCAGACCTTGGCTGGCCTCCCCAAGCACAGAGACCCTACCCAAGGAGGACAGGCTGGCCCTCCCTGGCCCACTAGCCCAGCTTCAGCAGCCCATAGGGGCAGACCCCTTAAAACAGGAGCCTGGTCTTGCCCTACCCTTGCCTGGCTGGGCTGTCCCCAAGGCTGAGACTCAGTGGCATGAAGGGGCCTCCACAGAGCCCAGGGCCACAGGCCTCTCTCTGGGGCTCCAGGGGCTCAGGGTCTAGCCAGCTTGTCACCAGCCCAGGACAGGCTGCCGGTTGTTTCATGGCTGCTTCTGTGAAATTCGCTCGCAAACCTCTCCATGGACCTTGATGTCAGGGACCCGTGGTTTCCACAATACTGCTTTGATCAAGAATGCTGAATCCCTGTCCCTTCAACAACTGCTCTGGCCTCTTCCAGAACCATAGGACAGGCCCAACCCTGCAACACCTCTGAGCCCCTGTCTCCAGTCCTGCCCAGCCCACTGAAGACCCAGAAGCAGAGTAAAGACACCCCTCTTGCACAGTGACCTCTGCATCCCACCCCTCTCAGGGGACAGTGACAGACACAGCCCCAAAGGAGCCAGGTCAGCACCTAGCAAGCTGCCCCACAGCCCCAGGTGGCTTTTCTTCCTGCTCAGATCCATATCTAAGCTGGACACTTGGAGGCCACTGGGGGGGGGGGTGAGCATGGTGTCCCCCCAGTCCCAGCCTGCCAGCAGCATGCCCTCTGTTCTCATGCTATCCTACCTGTGGGACAGAGCTCCCCTCACAGGGCACAAGTCCCATATCCACAGGGCCCAGCCAGGCCTCAACCTGAGCCCTGGGAAGGGGAAGAGCACCAGGTGTGCCACGGGCCCCCAGTAGCCAGGATGACCAAGGAGACCAAGCTCTCTGTGGCCCTGGCCAGTTCTGAGATTTGGCCCAAGGCAGGGCGAGCCCTCTCGGAGCAGCGTGTGCTGACCTGGAGCCTGTGCATGCCCTGCGAGGCCAAGTTGGTGACCTCAGGTGGCTTGAAGCACAACCGGCCAGCTCAGGAACAGGCATTCTGGCTGCCACCCTTCCTCAAACAAGGTGGCAGGAATGGCCACGCTCCCAGACCCTGATGGCCACGTGGGCACCAATGGGGCAGAGGTCCAAGGCCAAGCTGATGGTGCTAGAGTCTTGCTTCCAGAATCTGATACCTGCTGCCCAGGAAACTGGGCAGGCATGGGTCCAGGAGACTGGGTCCCTTGGTCTGCCATCCTGGGCAGCTGCCTTAGGAGATTCTAAAAACTCAGGAAATGCGGCCCCACTTAGAGCAAGGAGGCTCCAAGTTGGACACCAGAGCCCCCAGTCTGGACTCAGGTCCCCTAGGAAGGGCTCCCTCCAGTGCCTCTGGCTGCCGGGGGGCCGGGCAGTTGCAGTCTTCAGTGGGGCCACCGTGTGCCCAGTGCAGAAGCAGCGTTCTATTTCTACAAGAGGAGATGAAAGAATGGGTATTGGGGGAAACCAGCAGTCTCTGCCACTCCAGCGGCCTGCCAGTTGGTGGTGGGGACAGGACATGTGTTCTCCCTTGTAAGAAGATGGAAAAATTCCTTCCTTTCCTCCACAAGTAGTCACTGAACATCTTCTCTAGGCCATACATGTGCCAGGCACCATGCAGAGAGTAACAAAAAGAAGGGAGGGAGTGAGGGAGGGACGCAAAGAAACCCAGGCCTGCCCGGATGTACGCATAGAGCTCACAGTCTAGGTGGGTGTAGACATTAAACAACCCGATACCTAAACAGATGTGTAATTATAAAGTGTACTAAGTGGTATGAAGGAAAGCACAAGGTTATGGTGAGAACATCCAGCTGTGATAGGATCTGTCCTGCTCAGGGGATGAAGGAAGGCTTTGGTGGCAGATTTTACCTCCAAGTTCACCTCATCAGTATCTGCCAGTCCACACGCTCTTATAACACGACATTGGTGTCCTCCCTTGAATAAGGTCCAATCTCAGTGACTCTCTTCCAATGGATAGAAAGTGGGGAAAGTGATGCTGTGTGACTTCCTGGGTGAGTGATACAGCTTTTGCCCATTTGTGGTCTCTGTGGTGTCAGCGGGCACATGGTGAGGACAAATTGCAAACTCACTAAAAACAGTGAGGGCAAAACAATTCCACCTGGGGAATCACTGGGGACAGTTTCAAGAACGGCCTCCCACGCTGTACCCCCGTCCCACCCCCGCCTCAGGTATTGTCTTTGTCCACCAGAGACTTAAAGCCTCACTGCCCCATGCACCTTTCAGCCGATGGGGATGCAGAAAGATCAAAAAGGGTACCTCCTGGCTTTCACAAGACACAAAAGTCACAGGATCACTCTGCCCACCTCCCATTGGCCTGAGCTTAGACAGTGCCTCCTCTGGCTGCCGGGGGGCCGGGCAGTTGCAGTCTTCAGTGGGGCCACCGTGTGCCCAGTGCAGAAGCAGCGTTCTATTTCTACAAGAGGAGATGAAAGAATGGGTATTGGGGGAAACCAGCAGTCTCTGCCACTCCAGCGGCCTGCCAGTTGGTGGTGGGGACAGGACATGTGTTCTCCCTTGTAAGAAGATGGAAAAATTCCTTCCTTTCCTCCACAAGTAGTCACTGAACATCTTCTCTAGGCCATACATGTGCCAGGCACCATGCAGAGAGTAACAAAAAGAAGGGAGGGAGTGAGGGAGGGACGCAAAGAAACCCAGGCCTGCCCGGATGTACGCATAGAGCTCACAGTCTAGGTGGGTGTAGACATTAAACAACCCGATACCTAAACAGATGTGTAATTATAAAGTGTACTAAGTGGTATGAAGGAAAGCACAAGGTTATGGTGAGAACATCCAGCTGTGATAGGATCTGTCCTGCTCAGGGGATGAAGGAAGGCTTTGGTGGCAGATTTTACCTCCAAGTTCACCTCATCAGTATCTGCCAGTCCACACGCTCTTATAACACGACATTGGTGTCCTCCCTTGAATAAGGTCCAATCTCAGTGACTCTCTTCCAATGGATAGAAAGTGGGGAAAGTGATGCTGTGTGACTTCCTGGGTGAGTGATACAGCTTTTGCCCATTTGTGGTCTCTGTGGTGTCAGCGGGCACATGGTGAGGACAAATTGCAAACTCACTAAAAACAGTGAGGGCAAAACAATTCCACCTGGGGAATCACTGGGGACAGTTTCAAGAACGGCCTCCCACGCTGTACCCCCGTCCCACCCCCGCCTCAGGTATTGTCTTTGTCCACCAGAGACTTAAAGCCTCACTGCCCCATGCACCTTTCAGCCGATGGGGATGCAGAAAGATCAAAAAGGGTACCTCCTGGCTTTCACAAGACACAAAAGTCACAGGATCACTCTGCCCACCTCCCATTGGCCTGAGCTTAGACAGTGCCTCCTCTGGCTGCCGGGGGGCCGGGCAGTTGCAGTCTTCAGTGGGGCCACCGTGTGCCCAGTGCAGAAGCAGCGTTCTATTTCTACAAGAGGAGATGAAAGAATGGGTATTGGGGGAAACCAGCAGTCTCTGCCACTCCAGCGGCCTGCCAGTTGGTGGTGGGGACAGGACATGTGTTCTCCCTTGTAAGAAGATGGAAAAATTCCTTCCTTTCCTCCACAAGTAGTCACTGAACATCTTCTCTAGGCCATACATGTGCCAGGCACCATGCAGAGAGTAACAAAAAGAAGGGAGGGAGTGAGGGAGGGACGCAAAGAAACCCAGGCCTGCCCGGATGTACGCATAGAGCTCACAGTCTAGGTGGGTGTAGACATTAAACAACCCGATACCTAAACAGATGTGTAATTATAAAGTGTACTAAGTGGTATGAAGGAAAGCACAAGGTTATGGTGAGAACATCCAGCTGTGATAGGATCTGTCCTGCTCAGGGGATGAAGGAAGGCTTTGGTGGCAGATTTTACCTCCAAGTTCACCTCATCAGTATCTGCCAGTCCACACGCTCTTATAACACGACATTGGTGTCCTCCCTTGAATAAGGTCCAATCTCAGTGACTCTCTTCCAATGGATAGAAAGTGGGGAAAGTGATGCTGTGTGACTTCCTGGGTGAGTGATACAGCTTTTGCCCATTTGTGGTCTCTGTGGTGTCAGCGGGCACATGGTGAGGACAAATTGCAAACTCACTAAAAACAGTGAGGGCAAAACAATTCCACCTGGGGAATCACTGGGGACAGTTTCAAGAACGGCCTCCCACGCTGTACCCCCGTCCCACCCCCGCCTCAGGTATTGTCTTTGTCCACCAGAGACTTAAAGCCTCACTGCCCCATGCACCTTTCAGCCGATGGGGATGCAGAAAGATCAAAAAGGGTACCTCCTGGCTTTCACAAGACACAAAAGTCACAGGATCACTCTGCCCACCTCCCATTGGCCTGAGCTTAGACAGTGCCTCCTCTGGCTGCCGGGGGGCCGGGCAGTTGCAGTCTTCAGTGGGGCCACCGTGTGCCCAGTGCAGAAGCAGCGTTCTATTTCTACAAGAGGAGATGAAAGAATGGGTATTGGGGGAAACCAGCAGTCTCTGCCACTCCAGCGGCCTGCCAGTTGGTGGTGGGGACAGGACATGTGTTCTCCCTTGTAAGAAGATGGAAAAATTCCTTCCTTTCCTCCACAAGTAGTCACTGAACATCTTCTCTAGGCCATACATGTGCCAGGCACCATGCAGAGAGTAACAAAAAGAAGGGAGGGAGTGAGGGAGGGACGCAAAGAAACCCAGGCCTGCCCGGATGTACGCATAGAGCTCACAGTCTAGGTGGGTGTAGACATTAAACAACCCGATACCTAAACAGATGTGTAATTATAAAGTGTACTAAGTGGTATGAAGGAAAGCACAAGGTTATGGTGAGAACATCCAGCTGTGATAGGATCTGTCCTGCTCAGGGGATGAAGGAAGGCTTTGGTGGCAGATTTTACCTCCAAGTTCACCTCATCAGTATCTGCCAGTCCACACGCTCTTATAACACGACATTGGTGTCCTCCCTTGAATAAGGTCCAATCTCAGTGACTCTCTTCCAATGGATAGAAAGTGGGGAAAGTGATGCTGTGTGACTTCCTGGGTGAGTGATACAGCTTTTGCCCATTTGTGGTCTCTCTTGGGACATTCACCCTTGGAACCCAGCCACCGTGCTGTGAAGAAGCCCATAGCAGCTCGCGTGGGGAAGAACCACAGTGCCACCCGCCAGATTGTTCCAGCCCCAGCCTCCTATCCTCTGGCAGAGGCCCCAGATGTCCTGGAGCAGTGATGAGCTGTGTCCCCTGTGTCCTGTCCAAATCCCTGCCCCACAGGGTCAGTGACCAGAATAAATAGTTGTTTCATGCTACTGGTATTTGGGGTAAAGTGTTATGACACAGCCATAGTCCCCAGAGCAGCCTCTCTGAGGAAGTGACATTTAACCTGTGCCTTCGAAGATGACTAGGCATTAGCCAGGCAAAGGACATGGGGGAGATGGAACATTCTGGGCAGAGAAAACTGCACAGGCAAAGACCCAGAGGCAGGAAGGAGCCTGGTGCATTTAAGGAAGAGCAGGCAGGCCTGTGTGACGGACACTCAAGACAAGGAGTGGGTGCTGGTGGTGGCCCAAGGAGAGGAGGCAGCCTAAGGTGGGAGGAGGAAAGAGAGCAGTAGAACGGCCTGGATGTTTTAGAGATTCTAATGGCTGCAGAGTGATGACTGATGGCAGAGGGGAGTGGGGGGTGTAGGGGGGGGAGAGCAGATTGACCCGGCTGAGGTCACGTGGTCAGTGAACGTCAGTGACCATGGACAAAGAAGGAAGTGACCTGATTTGAAATGGAGGACAACAGGCTCACTCCTTAGGGTGGAGGTGGTATTGTCAAGTAAATTCTACTGAAATACTAGCACCTTCCCTGGGAGGGTGGAGGACTTTATGCTGTTAATCTTTGTACTGGTCAGGAGTCTTTTGGATGCAAGATTCAAGAAACTTAAAGTGACTGATGTAAAAAGAGTTTCTCTTTGGGTTTTGGGGGGCAACCTAAGCGAAGTCCAAATTTATGGCTCACTCCCCCCTCCCTCATGCCCCAACACCCCTCGGTTCTGCCTTCAGCCACACTGACCCCATTTTCAGGCAGGTTTCCTCCTAGACCCAGGCTGGATATATCAATTCTTCCAGGATCAAATCCAGGGAAAAAGAAGACTGCCTTTCTCCCAACAGCCCCTGAAAACCCCCTAGGGTTCGTCTCGTTGGCTCTGATCTGCTCATGTGCCTTCTTCTCCTGTGGTCAGGCCATCTGAGTGACCTGCCTCTCCTGGGAGCCAGGGGGTGAGGTCAACACCATATGGACCACATGGTCTGAGAGGGAGGGAGGGTGGTCCCCATGGGGAAATTGGGGTTCTGTTACTCCAAAAAGAGAGAATGAATGCAGGACAGGCAAGAACAGCAAAAGCCCATTAAAGTCAGTATCACTTTAGTGAGAAATAGTGGATTAAGGATCATGGTCTAGGGAGGAAGCAGGTTGATGAGCAAATGAGATGAAGACCCAGAGTTTTGAAGGGGAAAAAAGAGCAGGAAAAGACCCCATCTCCCCACTTTGGTCTAACACTTTGTAGTTACCAAAGAGATTTATAGGCTTTTCCTTAATCAATACCACAGCAGTCACTGGCTGGGGCAAACATTATCCCCTCCATGTGACAGATGAGGAAACTGGGGCTCGACGAGATGGTACTATTGCAGATCACATCACTAACAGGACAATTTAACTCGGGCCTGTGACTCTGGAGTTCAGAGCCACTCCTGCAGACATCACCTCTCAGGACAGAGTCTGCAGGGCCTGGATGTTGGAAAAATGACAGGAACCTGAGCACCCAGGCATTAGTAGGAACAGATTGCAGATTTTCTGAGAGTCAGCTGATGTATAAGACTCACAAGTGCTATAGTTTACTGAATCCATTTATACGTACTAGTATTACACTATTCAGTCCTTCCAGAAACACAGGTGAAAGGCTCAATGTGGTTATCTCCATTTTCCAGAAAGAAGTCCCGTGAGGTTCAGACAGGTTCAACAACCTGCCCAACATTAGCCAAATCAACAGAGGCAGAGGCAGGGGCCGGCCCGTGGCTCACTCGGGAGAGTGTGGTGCTGGTAACACCAAGTCCGCAGGTTCGGATCCCATATAGGGATGGCCGGTTTGCTCACTGGGAGAGCGTGGTGCTGACAACACCAAGTCAAGGGTTAAGATCCCCTTACCGGTCATCTTTAAAAAAAAAAGAGGCAGAGGCAGGATTTGAACTCAGTCTCTGATTCTGTAGCCAGGTGCCTATGTAATGCACAACACTGCCTGTAGTCACCATCGGCACAAGTTTGGGCCAGTTAGGACATGGAAATCCTCGCTAATTACCTTTGTATCTTGAGAAATGGAAGTAAGCAGAAGAAAGACTTTAAGGTTTCAGGGTCTTGTTCTGTGGTTTAGCTCTTGTGCCTATGTTAAAAGCTATGGCACTTCGAAAAGGTTTCAGAGGACCGGTGCTCTGTGTGTGTGTGTGTGTGTGTGTGTGTGTGTGTGTGTGTGTGTGTGTGTGTGTGT
>NW_007728657.1:244521-247501 GCF_000696425.1 Galeopterus variegatus | reverse complement strand
CAGTTAGGACATGGAAATCCTCGCTAATTACCTTTGTATCTTGAGAAATGGAAGTAAGCAGAAGAAAGACTTTAAGGTTTCAGGGTCTTGTTCTGTGGTTTAGCTCTTGTGCCTATGTTAAAAGCTATGGCACTTTGAAAAGGTTTCAGAGGACCGGTGCTGTGTGTGTGTGTGTGTGTGTGTGTCTGTGTCTATGTGGGTGTACAGCAGAGTTGAAATACTGTTTGCTCAAAGGGGTCTGGAAAATTTTCTAGCCTTTTCTACATGTTCTTCTAGGGTGGTAGAGAAGACTCTGCCAAATTATTTTAGCAGTGGTATTTTACAAATTAATAAATCTTTAACCTTACAGCCCCTCCACTCAAAAATCCATAGAATTGGAAATTGATCTCTGTTTATAGCCAGTCTATTAACAGCTAATTTCTCTCCACAGCCACCAAATCCATCTTTGCTTGGTGCCAGAAGTAGAGGCACCCGGGCTGTGGTGGGCAGACAGAGGGGGGACCTCCCACAAATACCCGGGGTCCGGCCTCCTTGGGGGTTGCCATCATGTCTGGGACACAAGCCTACGTGATGTCATCCGATGCCACAGTGCGGAACTCCCCTCCCTGGTGTCTGTGGTCGGCCTGAGGTCCAGAAGTATCTCCCTTCCTGGTCTATGGAGTCCTGATGAAGTCAGATTTCCTGGGCTGGGGATTCAATTACCTATAATTGCTTTGTGAACTGGCAAATGCAAAATCAACGTTTCTGGAGTCTGAAGCACACAGAGAGGGAATACCAGTGGTGGCCCACCGGGAGGGGGCAGGAATGGGACAGCCTTGGGAGTGACCTGGAACAACTTAGGTTTTGCATTTATCAAGGCCTAAGGCCACACACATGCGCACACATGCACACGCACATGCACATGTACACACGAGGAGACCTGGTGGTAGGGTGAAGGGGGGTGTGTCTGGTTTATGTGATTTTCAGCTTGTGGAAAAGGAAAGGAGAGCCGTGTGTGGTTGGGGCAGCCTGAGTCCCTTGGCATCGCTGTCAGCAATGGACCTGGGCCCTGCGGTGGCACAGTGTGGAGTGTGGGTTTTCCACGCTCACACAGAAAGTAGATATGGCAATTGTAGGGTCCCCTGCCAGCACCAGCCTTGAGTCACCTTTTCCACCACCCCGTCCCCTCACCAAGTCGGCTCTCTCCAGCTGCGGTTGTCCTGTGGCCGAGAGGAGAGACTGTCCTCCGGGGCGACAGCAGCTCCGCAGTGGGGTCTCAGGGACAGGTCTTTCCCTCTGGCCAGGTGTGAGTAGAGTAGTGGTACTCCCCACACCCACCCCAACAAAGAGCTACCTTTTAACAAAAACAGCCTGCCCTTCACAGAGGAAATAAGATCTGAGTTTCCGCAAGGCCCTCTGTAATGTAAGCCCTGCCTGGCTAGCGCCCCTCCCCTGTCCTCCTCGAAACTTCAGCCTCAGAATCCTCCCTGGTGTTTTTTAGATACCCCAGGCTCCTTCCACAATCCGACCTCAGGGCATTTGCACTTACTATGCTCTCTGCCTGGACAGCTGGTCTCAGGTCTCTGCCCATCTGTCACCCCCTCAGGGAAGCCCACCACAATCACTGCATCTGAAATACTACACCATAACTTTGTTCTATCCCTCTTGCCCTGCTTTTTAAAATATATATATAGCATTTGTAACTACCTGGGAGGAGGCCCTATATTTGATTATCTACCTGTTGTCTGTCTCTCCCACTAAAATGTCAGCTCTACAAGGTCAGGGATTTTTGTCTGTCTTGTTTGCTCTTGTACCCTCATGCCTAGAAAAGACCCTAGCATAGTAGATGCTCAATTAATTGAGAGAGGCAAATGTGTGAATGAGTGTTGAGCCTGCAGTACTTAATGAGAGAATAAGTCAGAGTCATGGAGCTCTGAGCTGGACTCGGGGATCCCAGTTAGAACAGGGTGGCAGCTTGCAAACAAAGGTGACTTCACTTTGGGCTGGAAAAATCATTCCAGGAGGACTTCACAAAGAACCTGAATAAATTGTTTTGTTTCCCAGGGGAGGTGGCATTTTATAAAATGTATCTGCGGCAGGAAGGGAGTGTGACAAGGGAGGGCTTTGGCATCGAGCTCCTTGGGTTTCAACCCCAGCCTCACTCCTTCTTCGCTGTGTGAGCCTGGCCAACATCGAGGTATTCTGTTGGTTTGATATGTTACTCAAGGGGAGGCACTATCAAAAACCGTGAGTGCCAGAAAGTGGAGATCACTGGGGACCATTCTCAGAAGCTGCCTGCAACATCAGAGAAGAGCCTGTCAGGTGTGGACAAAGACTTTGCTGAGCAGGCTCAGGGTTACTTCTTACTTTGGCTGGTAGCAAGGTCCCTGCACCTGCCCACCTTTCTCCTCAAGTCACTTTACAAGAGACTTTCTTTGTTCAGGAAAGAATTGATCTTTCTCAGTTAATGTGAACAAGGGACAAGTAGACACTCATTGATTAGAGATGGTTATAAAGGAATTTCAAGCAGATCTTGAGCCCTAACGAACTAGTTGCTGGGGGTGAGGTGGGTGAGCCCGATCAATTTGTGTGTCGAGCCAGGATCTCTAGGGAAGGAAGGGACTGAGAGCTCTAACCGTTTTTCCTCACAACTACAAGTCAGGAAAACCTACCAGAGTGGACGATGGCACTCCCACCTGGCACCCACTGTCTGAGAAGGACAAGAGACCCACATGAGACATCATCAGGAGGGTGGGAGCATCTGACCACAGTTCCAGAGCCCCAGTGCACTTTGCGGAGGGATTTGCGAATTGGATTAGTTGGAATCCCGTCCGGCCCCAGCAATCCCAGCACAGCTACTTTGGGGAGCAGCAGCTGATGGTGAACCAAGAGAGCAACTTGTGCTCACAGCGACCCCTAGCTGTAGTGTAGAGAACACACGGCTGTAGTGCGTGGTTCTGTTGACTGGAAATGGGACTGGTCCCCTTTGAACCAAGTAAAT
>NW_007728657.1:242398-244175 GCF_000696425.1 Galeopterus variegatus | reverse complement strand
ACAATATGTAACAGAATGAGCATGGTTGTGTTCCAATAAAACTTTATTTACAAAAAGAGCCAGCCAGCCATGGATCCGTTTGCTGACCCCTGGGATAAACAGTTGAGGCCAATCTTTCCACCTTTACAAAGTAGAAGATAATTTATACTTTTCTGAAATGTTCTCGCCTCCTTTGGATAAATGGAGGTTCATCAACAGATTTGCTAATTGCTGTTTCTTTCTTTGTATACATGGAGAGGCGTTTATAAATTAATACATTCTCCTTTAAGCCAATGGAAGCACAATCATAAATTTGCTTCTTGTTCTTTTATCTTTTGTGAGTTACATGCAATTTGGTCATTTTAATGTATGTATGTATACACACGCGCGCACAAGCGTAGGAATGTACTATTTGTGGTTGTAAAAAAGAAGTGGCTCATCTGCTCTGAGAGTCTGGAAAAGTTTATAAATATCAAATAGTATCCTCTGGGATTGTCAACGGGACACATCACTTCCTACTGTGCGGGCACTTCCCTCCAGTCTCGCCGCATGCCTGCAACACAAGGCTCGAGTTGGCACCAAGATTTTCCACTAGACAGTCCGCACTCCCCAGCGGCCAACTTGGAGGTATTCCTGCCCTCAGCGCCACAGCCAAGTCCAGGGCCTGAGGGGCAGGTCTGGGGAAAAACCACAAGTGATTTGGGAGAACCGAGCAGTCTGGGTCGAAGGCAGAGGGATTCCCTCCCACCCCAGTCTGTCTTGCTCCTCTCCAGACAGAGCTGCCATTCATCCTGAAGTTATTTTTTGAAATCTTCAAGCACAGTTTTAACCATGGTGTGTAACACATGTAGGTATTTCTTACATGCTCGTAGATATTTGGTTTAGATATGTGAAAACAACGGGGCAATGATTATATGAAGGAATCTTTAAAAAGTGCATGGAAACAGCTGTATTGTCTTTTAATTCTGTTTTTCCACAAGCTTTTTGAAGTACCCGTGTAGGCTTGGGTTATTTAAAAGTACATAAAATGAGAATCAGGCTTCAATTGTTGTACCAGCCTTTGATCATAGAAGGAGAATCAGCTGGAGGGATTCACCACAGGGATTTGACCCGATGCAGTGGTGGAGCTGGTTCACCCGTTGATGTGGGGCTGTTTCCTTGAATCTGATGCTGCATCCTTAAGCCAGTAGGGTGGCTGCCAGGAAGGAAGGATGGGCGAGAAGTGGGAGAGAGTGAGGACAAACTGGAACCACAAGGACAAGCTGGAACCCAGGATGACAGATTGGACACCCCATCAATCTCTCGCCATCTCCAAGCATCGATCTGTGATGATCCACTCAGGTGATCTTCAAAAGGCAGCATTCTTCATCATGGAACTAATCAGGCACCTATCCACGATTCAGAGAACCTGAAGGAGGATCTGCAGGAGCTGGAAGCTGCAAGCTCAGCTGCTGCCGCACGCCCACCAGGTGAGCCAGCAGAAGAGTGTACATGTGGGTGAGCTGAAACCAAGTGCCCTGCACCCACCTTCAAAGCATAACAATAGTATTTCTGCTGCTTCACTTCTGGCTTCCAAATCCCATCCAAAATGCCTCTTGTTGCCCATACTAACCAGAAGCTATGCAGGGAAGGGGATTCTGGAAATTTCAACTTAGCTGAGTTGACATGATCCAAATTTACCACAGTTATTACCTTAAAAAGTAAATGGCGGTAAGTAAATTGATTGGGGCTTTTTTTAGAAATGTCACACCCAAGTATCAGTTTAAATACTGACATTTAAAATATCCATAGGAAAAAG
>NW_007728657.1:238979-242301 GCF_000696425.1 Galeopterus variegatus | reverse complement strand
GGAATCCCCTCCCACACTGTGCAGTCCCCTCCCACACTGAATTGGAATGACTTGTGTCACCTAAATATAATGATGGCAGTGACTTCTGAGGCAAGGCCATCTACACACTCTCTTGGATCACTCCCTTTGAGGGGAGCCACCTGCCACATTGTGAAGACACCCAAGCATTCTTATAGCAAGGTCTACATATGGAGGAGCTGAGGCTACTGCCAGCACCATGTGAGGTCCCAGTGATGATTACATCTAGGCCCAGTAAAGCCTGCAGATGACTCCGGCCCCAGCTCAGAGCTTGACCACAATTGCACGAGACCCTGAGCCCAAACCACCCTGCTTAACTGCTCTCGAATTCCTGACTCAGAAATGGTAAGACAATTGATGTTTGTCGTTTGAGGTCACTCTGTTTTTGAGTAATTTGTTATGCAGCAGTAGATAACTAATACAATGGGGAGAGACAGTGCCATGAATAAGCAAGGTCTGTAGCACACCAGATGGTGTCTAAGTGCTCTGGAGGAATACAAGGAGGGCCACTGAGGGGGAGGGGATTGCAACTTCAAATAAGGTGGTCAGGGAAGGCCTCATTGAGAAGCTGACAGTTGATGCAAGACTGGAAGGCAATGAGGGAGTGAACTGTGTGGATGGGCGGGTGCAAAGGCCCTGGGGCAGGAGCTCGAGTGTGTCAAAGGACCAGCAAAGAAGCCAGTGTCGCTGGAGCAGGTGAAGGGGGTAGATGGTAAAAGATGAGATCAGAGAGATGACAAAGGGCTGGACCATCACCTCTGTGATGAGATGGTGATCACAGTAGCTCACTATCTTGGGCATGTCTCAGTGCCAGACACAGCCCATCCCATGTTATCTGGAAGTTGTAGCCAATGGTTGGATTTCTTCACAGAAACCTTTATTGGACAGGCTGTGCTCCACCTGCCTTCAGAGATATGTGCTGTGTTGTACTTTTGTTAACTAAGTTCCACCTTGTCCTGTTCAGTCAGTTTTTCTTTTTTTTCTTTTTTTTTTTTTTTTCCTTTTTGTCTTTTTTTTTTTTTTTTCGTGACCGGCAACGGGATCGCAACCCTCCGTGTCATGGCCACACCATGCTCAATCAGTGAGTGGACCAGTCTCTATATGGGATCCGAACCCTTGGTGGGAGCACCGCCGCGCTCCCAAGCGCCGCACTCTACCGAGTGCGCCACCGGGCCGGCCCAATTCAGTCAGTTTTTCAACAAAATGGATTAAGAATCTATTATATGCCAAGCATTGTTGTAGAAGCTGGAGATATAGCAGTGAGTAAAACACACACAGCCCTGCTCTCATGGAACTTACATTCTGGTAGGCTGGGGTAGTCCACTTCCAAGATGGCCCCAGTGACCCCTGCCTCTTGGTATTCGCACTGGGAATCCCCTCCCACACTGTGCAGTCCCCTCCCACACTGAATTGGAATGACTTGTGTCACCTAAATATAATGATGGCAGTGACTTCTGAGGCAAGGCCATCTACACACTCTCTTGGATCACTCCCTTTGAGGGGAGCCACCTGCCACATTGTGAAGACACCCAAGCATTCTTATAGCAAGGTCTACATATGGAGGAGCTGAGGCCCCTGCCAGCACCATGTGAGGTCCCAGTGATGATCACATCTAGGCCCAGTAAAGCCTGCAGATGACTCCGGCCCCAGCTCAGAGCTTGACCACAATTGCACGAGACCCTGAGCCCAAACCACCCTGCTTAACTGCTCTCGAATTCCTGACTCAGAAATGGTAAGACAATTGATGTTTGTCCTTTGAGGTCACTCTGTTTTTGAGTAATTTGTTATGCAGCAGTAGATAACTAATACAATGGGGAGAGACAGTGCCATGAATAAGCAAGGTCTGTAGCACACCAGATGGTGTCTAAGTGCTCTGGAGGAATACAAGGAGGGCCACTGAGGGGGAGGGGATTGCAACTTCAAATAAGGTGGTCAGGGAAGGCCTCATTGAGAAGCTGACAGTTGATGCAAGACTGGAAGGCAATGAGGGAGTGAACTGTGTGGATGGGCGGGTGCAAAGGCCCTGGGGCAGGAGCTCGAGTGTGTCAAAGGACCAGCAAAGAAGCCAGTGTCGCTGGAGCAGGTGAAGGGGGTAGATGGTAAAAGATGAGATCAGAGAGATGACAAAGGGCTGGACCATCACCTCTGTGATGAGATGGTGATCACAGTAGCTCACTATCTTGGGCATGTCTCAGTGCCAGACACAGCCCATCCCATGCATGGTCACCTTCCATCATCACCGAATGGGGTCAACACTGTGACCATCCCCATCAGTCAGATGAGGAAACCAAGGCCCACAGAGGTTATATGACTTAGCTAAGGCCACATGATCAGGACATGGCAGAATCAGGATTCAAACCTGGGTCTGAGGCCCACCAACTAGGATTTGGTGGAGTGGGGACTCTGTCAGTTTCCCTGGGGAGTCATTGTACCCCATTATGCTCTCTGTCTGAATTGGGATCTGTTGAATCCATGTCCTACGAGGTCAGTGCACATATTTCAGGCCCTGGAAGGTGCACAGACCATAAATGACCTGCTAGGGTGGAATTCAGGGTGGGTCCAAGGTTCTGAGGAGTAGTAAAGAAACTGGGGGACACCCAGGCCCGGGGGGACCCAGGACCAGCCATGGGCTACTTGGCAGCCCAGGGCATCAACTTCGGGCTGCTCC
Organism: Galeopterus variegatus; assembly: GCF_000696425.1. NCBI lineage: Eukaryota > Metazoa > Chordata > Mammalia > Dermoptera > Cynocephalidae > Galeopterus > Galeopterus variegatus. The sequence goes on along the minus strand of NW_007728657.1, from coordinate 239,615 downwards.
CCACAGACATGCACCAACGTGTGAGTCACTGCGGGCAGCACAGTGCTGCCTGCCAGGACACGCTGTTCTGCGGGGACCGCAGCTCCCTTGCGAACGGGGCCCGCCAGGCAGAATCTGTGGGAAAATGCTGCATGGGGTACACCCTGGCACTCTGCTGTGTTCTGTGCTGCCCGAAATTTGCCTGGGGCTTCCTGCCAACCTAGTGGGATTCAGTACATTGGTTTTCAAAAAAAAAAAGCCAACAGAACACTTTCTGAGAAGGCCGAGGACCAGATGTTAGATTTTGCTAGTTTTTCTCTCCAGGTTATACAAACAACATTAAGTGACACTTGCTGAATGGGTACTGACAGTACCCGACATTGTTTTGTAACATTTGATCCTCATCAACATCTTATAGGGGTGTGCTTTTGTTATTCCCATTTCCAAGTGGTGGAACTGAGGCACAGAGAGGTCAGATAGTTTGACCAAGGTGAAGAGTGTGGCCCCTACAATGACTTTTCACATTCTGTGGTGTGGCACTCCTGACATCTCTGGGGTTAATTCATGATCACAATGAGGGTCATGGAGGGGAGCTGGGGGAACTCACCCGTCCCCACTTCCATCAGAGCACTCCAGATTTACATGGGGGCTTCTGGT